>NC_053028.1:207974425-208240229 GCF_003073215.2 Triticum urartu | reverse complement strand
TAGTTCGCATGCATATATACACCATCTATAGGTCTCTCTCGCACACTATGTATGATACTCTAGCTAGTCCAAGCTAGATATCTTGGGTGCACTCATCGTATGCACACAAATTCCTTGGTTCTTTGCCCGTAACTCTCTCACGCACCACTATGTCGTCTCTGAGCTCTTCCCCCCTCTCTCAAACTCTCCATCCACCTGGGTCACACATACACATGCATATCTCACTCGCACTCGATAGGCCCATCTAAAACTCTATCTCTCCCCCTCGTTCTCTCTCCATCTCACACGCGCACACACACAATCTCATGCCCAGCTAGCCAAGTATGATGGTCTCTCACTCAATTGTAGGCACACGCAGTCCCCCCTATATGTATATGACTAGCTAATCTTAGTCTCCATCACAAACATGTGCATGGTCTATATCAATTTCTCTCTGGGCATATTTCTATCGTGCACGCACTCCCTCGATCTCCCACCCATATAGTCCCCTCACGATCTCGACGGGATCTCTCTATCACAAACACACCCTCTCTCCCTCCCCATGCGTCCATGCCATCCATGTGTCCCTCTTGACCTTTGTTCCTTGTTGGCCAGACCTCTATTGGACATGTGCTATAGGGGTGTATCTCTTCGTTGCAAACAATCACACACTAGCTATCTTCGTGTATCTCCTTGCCTCGCTTTTCCATCTCGGAGATGCATGCGTGATATGTTCGCCTAAGAAACAAAAAACACACACTCTCTCTCTCTAATTTATCGTTTGTTGTAACTTTCTCTTTCACACACATACTCTTTTTGCACACTTACTCATTCTCCTTCACACGAACTTGATCTGTCTCGACTGAGGCACTCTCCTCGGTCCATAGCATATAGATTTATTGAAAAGTCAAACATCACAAAGTTTGACCATGTACGTGGAGAAAAAGAATTACATCTAGTACGGCAAACATATACCATTAGATTCACCATGAGATGTAGTTTTGTATGATGTGTCTTTGGTATTGTAGATATAAATAACATTTGCGTAAACCTGATCAAAGTTTCCAAAGTTGACTTCTAAAAAATTTACATGCATTGCATTATCGAGCGGATGGAATATCTCTTTCCCCCTCTCAGCTATCTGACGCACCACTCAGCCTTATCGGGGCTCCTCAATCCCTCTCAAACTTTATTGGTTAGTTTGGTTCATGACCTGACCCTCATGCCTTGATGGCCGGTACTGCCTGGTGTGGACGTAAGATGTAAAATATTTCTGCCTGGCCAGGCTTGTGTGGTGCTGAAGCGTTTGGTTCATGCCTGGGCCAGGCAAAGCATCAACGTCCCATCAATCAATCCATGCATCAATTATTTAATGCTAATATCCATCCATGTTGCTGTTAGCCTCGTGGCCACACGACTAGGCACGGCCAGGCGTTCGAAATCGGTCGCCTGGGCCAGGCTACTTGCAGTGTCTGGAGTTCAGCCAGGCTAATTAAATTGCAAGGGAACCCAGGCTAGGCGGGCTTTCTTTTTCACAGGGTGGCAACCAAACAAGCGTGCATGAAATCCAGTCACAACCCCAGGCTAGGCAAAAGATGCTCAGGACACAAGCCAAACTGGCCTTATATCTCCCTGGTTCACACATACACATGTCTCGCTCGCGCTATACATATAGACCCATCCAACACTCTCCGCCCTTGTTCTCTCTCCATGGGACACGCACCCCCCTAAGTACCATAATCCTTCACTCCATCATAGGCGCAAGCACTCCCCCCTCCTAAGTATGATTATCTCTTACTAGCCATCAGGAACGCACGTATTGTCTCCTTCCATCCATATGTCTATCTCAATATCTCTCGGGGCATCTTCTATCGTGCACACACCTTGTCACTCGATCTCCCACCCATGTAGTCCCATCACGATCTCCAGGGGAGCAATCAAAAATTATAGATACGTTGGAGACGTATCAAGCATCCCCAAGCTTAATAATGCTCGACCTCGAATAGGTAAATGATAAAAACAGAATTTTTGATGCGGATGCTACTTGGCATAATTTTAATGTAATTCTTCTTAATTGTGGTATGAATATTCAGATCTGAAAGATTCAAGACAAAAGTTTATATTGACATAAAAATGATAATACTTCAAGCATACTAACTAAGCAATTATGTCTTCTCAAAATAACATGGCCAAAGAAAGTTCATCCCTACAAAATCATATAGTTTAGTCATGTTTCATTTTCGTGACACAAGAATGCTCTCATCATGCACAACCCCGATGACAAGCCAAGCAATTGTTTCATACTTTAGTAATCTCAAACTAATAAACCTTCACGCAATACATGAGCACGAGCCATGGACATAGCACTATGGGTGGAATAGAATAATGCGGGGGTTATGTGGAGAAGACAAAAAAGGAGAAAGTCTCACATCAACGAGGCTAATCAATGGGCTATGGAGATGCCCATCGATCGATGTTAATGCAAGGAGTAGGGATTGCCATGCAACGGATGCACTAGAGCTATAAATGTATGAGAGCTCAACAAAAAGAAACTAAGTGGGTGTGCATCCAACTTGCTTGCTCATGAAGACCTAGGGCACTTGAGGAGGCCCATTGTTGGAATATACAAGCCAAGTTCTATAATGAAAATTTCCCACTAGTATATGAAAGTGATAACATGAGAGACTCTCTACTATGAAGATCATGGTGCTACTTTGAAGCACACGTGTGGTAAAAGGATAGTAACATTGTCCCTTCTCCGTTTTTCTCTTTTTTTGGGCCTTTTCTTTTTTATGGCATTTCCTTTTTTTATTCCTCAGTTGGGACAATGCTCTAATAATGATGATCATCACACTTCTATTTATTTACAACTCAATGATTACAACTCGATACTAGAATAAAGTATGACTCTATATGAATGCCTCCGGCGGTGTACCGGGATGCGCAATGATTCATGAGTGACATGTATGAAAGAACTATGAACGGTGACTTTGCCACAAATACGATGTCAACTACATGATCATGCAAAGCAATATGACAATGATGAATGTGTCATGATGAACGGAATGATGGAAAGTTGCATGGCAATATATCTCGGAATGGCTATTGAAATGCCATAATAGGTAGGTATGGTGGCTGTTTTGAGGAAGATATAAGGAGGTTTATGTGTGACAGAGCATATCATATCACGGGGTTTGGATGCACTGGCAAAGTTTGCGCCAACTCTCAATGTGAGAAAGGGCAATGCACGGTACTGAAGAGGCTAGCAATGATGGAAGGGTGAGAGTGCATATAATCCATGGACTCAACATTAGTCATAAAGCACTCACATACTTATTGCAAAAATATACAAGTCATAAAAAACCTCGGCACTACGCGCATGCTCCTAGGGGGATAGATTGGTAGGAAAAGACCATCGCTCGTTCCCGACCGCCACTCATAAGGAGGACAATCAAATAACACCTCATGTTTCAAATTTGTTACACAACCTTTACCATATGTGCATGCTACGGGACTTGCAAACTTCAACACAAGCATTTCTCAATTTCACAACTACTCAACTAGCACGACTTTGATATTATTATCTCCATATCTCAAAACAATCATTGAGCATCAAACTTCTCTTAGTATTCAATACTCTATATGAAAGTTTTTACTAATCTTGAATACCTAGCGTATTAGGATTTTTTTAAAGAAAATTACCATGCTATTAAGACTCTCAAAATAATCTAAGTGAAGCATGAGAGTTCATCTATTTCTTCAAAATAAAACTACCACCATGCTCTAAAAGATATAAGTGAAGCACTAGAGCAAATGACAAACTACTCCGAAAGATATAAGTGAAGATCAATGAGTAGTCGAATAATTATGAAACTATGTGAAGACTCTCTAACATTTAATAATTTCATATCTTGGTATTCTATTCAAACAGCAAGCAAAACAAAATAAAATGACATTCTAAGAATGGCAAACATCATGTGAAGAAGCAAAAACTTAGGATCAACTGAAACTAACCGATAGTTGTTGAAGAAGAAAGGTGGGATGCCAACCGGGGCATCCCCAAGCTTAGATGCTTGAGACTTCTTGAAATATTATCTTGGGGTGCCTTGGGCATCCCCAAGCTTGAGCTTTTGTGTCTCCTTAATTCCTCTCATATCACGGTCTCCCTAAATCTCAAAAGCTTCATCCACACAAAACTCAACAAGGACTCGTGAGATAAGTTAGTATAAACTATTGCAAAAACCTTATCATACTCTACTGTAGAAAATCAGTAAAATTATTGTTCAACATTGCATACTAAAGGCCTCTGCGTATTTAATAGTCCTATCCTCAAATAGAATCATTAAAGAAGCAAAAATATGCAAACAATGCAAACATAACAGCAATCTACCTAAACAGGATAGTCTGTAAAGAATGTAGCAACATCCATACTTCCCTAGCTCCAAAAATTATGAAATAAAATTCCCACGGTAGTAAATTTATCAGAGCTTAATATTCAAAAGGTTTCAACATTTTATCACATTCTTACTTTTCTAGGGAATTATTGCAACAGCGGTAAACTTTCTGTTTTCAAACAGCAACATGTACACTTGTAACATAGGCATAGGAAAGGCTATCAATGCTACTTTTATGGAAATAAAAGATGCAAAAAAATATTCTAAATAACAGAAAGCAAATCTTAACAAAATAAATTGACGCACCAAGCAAAACACATATCATGTGGTGAATAAAAATATAGCTCCAAGTAAAGTTACCGATGAACGAAGACGAAAGAGGGGATGCCCTCCGGGGCATCCCCAAGCTTAGGCTCTTGGTTGTCCTTGAATATTACCTTGGGGTGCCTTGGTAATACCCAAGCTTAGGGTATTGCCACTCCTTATTCCATAGTCCATCGAATCCTTACCCAAAACTTGAAATCTTCACAACACAAAACTTAACAGAAAACTCGTAAGCTCTGTTAGTATAAGAAAATAAATCACCACTTCAAGGTACTGTAATTAACTCATTCTTTATTTATATTGGTGTTAAACCTAATGTATTCTAACTTATCTATGGTTTATAAACTATTTTACTAGCCATAGATTCATCGAAATAAGTAAACAACACATGAAAAACAGAATCTGTCAAAAACAGAACAGTCTGTAGTAATCTGAATCAAACGTATACTTCTGGAACTCATAAAATTGTCAAATAAATTGCTGGACCTGATAAATTTATCTATTAATCATCTTAAAAAATAATTAACTAAATAGCACTATCCAAATAAAAATGGCGGCAGTTCTCGTTAGTGCTAAAGTTTCTGTTTTTTACAGCATGATCGTAAAGACTTCACCGAAGTCTTCCCAAAGGTTCTACTTGGCACAAACACTAATTAAACACATAAAAAGACATCTAAAGAGAGGCTATATGAATTATTTATTACTAAATAGGAACAAAAATTAAGGAACAAAAATAAAATTGGGTTGCCTCCCAACAAGCGCTATCGTTTAACGCCCCTAGCTAGGCATGATGATTTCAATGATGCTCACATAAAGGATAAGAATTGTAACATAAAGAGAGCATCATAAGGAATATGACTAGCACATTTAAGTCTAACCCACTTTCTATGCATAGGGATTTTGTGATCAAACAACTTGTGGGAACAATAATCAACTAGCATAGGAAGGCAAAACAAGCATAGCTTCAAAACTTTAAGCACATAGAGGGGAAACTTGATATTATTGCAATTCCTACAAGCATATGTTCCTCCCTCATAGTAATTTTCAGTAGCATCATGAATGAATTCAACAATATAACCAGCACCTAAAGCATTCTTTTCATGATCTACAAGCATAGAAATTTTATTACTCTCCACATAAGCAAATTTCTTCTCATGAGTAATAGTGGGAGCAAACTCAACAAAATAATTATCATGTGAGGCATAATCTAATTGAAAACTAAAATCATGATGAAAAGTTTCATGGATATCATTATTCTTTATAGCATAAAAGTCATCACAATAATCATCATAGATAGCAACTTTGTTCTCATAATCAATTGGAACCTCTTTCGAAATAGTGGATTCATCACAAAATAAAGTCATGACCTCTCCAAATCCACTTTCATCAATATAATCATCATAAATAGGAGGCATGCTTTCATCATAATAAATTTTCTCATCAAAGCTTGGGGGACAAAAAATATCATCTTCATCAAACATAGCTTCCCCAAGCTTGTGGCTTTGCATATCATTAGCATCATGAATATTCAAGGAATTCATACTAACAACATTGCAATCATGCTTATCATTCAAATATTTAGTGCCAAACATTTTATAGATTTCTTATTCTAGCACTTGAGCACAATTATCCTTTCCATCATACTCACGAAAGATATTAAAAAGGTGAATCGTATGAGACAAACTCAATTCCATTTTTTTGTAGTTTTCTTTTATAAACTAAACTAGTGATAAAACAAGAAACTAAAAGAATCGATTGCAAGATCTAAAGATATACCTTCAAGCGCTAACCTCCCCGGCAACGGCGCCAGAAAAGAGCTTGATGTCTACTACACAACCTTCTTCTTGTAGACGTTGTTGGGCCTCCAAGCACAGAGGTTTGTAGGACAATAGCAAATTTCCCTCAAGTGGATGACCTAAGGTTTATCAATCCGTAGGAGGCGTGGGATGAAGATGGTCTCTCTCAAGCAACCCTGCAACCAAATAACAAAGATTCTCTTGTGTCCCCAACACACCCAATACAATGGTAAATTGTATAGGTGCACTAGTTCGGCAAAGAGATGGTGATACAAGTGGTATATGGATGGTAGATAAAGGTTTTTGTAATTTGAAAATATAAAAACAGCAAGGTAACTAATGATAAAAGTGAGCGTAAACGGTGTTGCAATGCTAGGAAACAAGGCATAGGGTTCATACTTTCACTAGTGCAAGTCCTCTCAACAATAATAACATAATTGGATCACATAACTATCCCTCAACATGCAACAAAGAGTCACTCCAAAGTCACTAATAGCGGAGAACGAACGAAGAGATTATGGTAGGGTACGAAACCACCTCAAAGTTATTCTTTCCAATCAATCCGTTGGGCTATTCCTATAGGTGTCACAAACAGCCCTAGAGTTCGTACTAGAATAACACCTTAAGACACAAATCAACCAAAACCCTAATGTCACCTAGATACTCCAATGTCACCTCAAGTATCCATGGGTATGATTATACGATATGCATCACACAATCTCAGATTCATCTATTCAACCAACACATAGAACCTCAAAGAGTGCCCCAAAATTCCTACCAGAGAATCACGATGAAAACATGTGCGAACCCCTATGCATAGGTTCATGGGCAGAACCCGCAAGTTGTTCACCAAAACATACATCAAGTGAATCATGTGGTATCCCATTGTCACCACAGATACGCATGGCAAGACATACATCAAGTGTTCTAAAATCTTTAAAGACTCAATCCGATAAGATTACTTCAAAGGGGAAACTCAATTCATTACAAGAGAGAAGAGGGGGAGGAGAAACATAAGATCCAACTATAATAGCAAAGCTCATGATACATCAAGATCGTATCACGTCAAGAACACGAGAGAGAGAGAGATCAAACACATAGCTACTGGTACATACCCTCAACCCCGAGGGAGAACTACTCCCTCCTCATCATGGAGAGAACCGAGATGATGAAGATGGCCACCGGAGAGGGATTGCCCCCTCCGGCAGGGTGCCGGAACGGGTCTAGATTGGTTTTCGGTGGCTACGGAGGCTTCTGGCGGCGGAACTCCCGATCTATTGTCTTTTCTTGGAAGTTTTAGGGTATGTGAATATATATGGGTGCAGGAAGTACGTCGGTGGAGCTTCGGGGGCCCCACGAGGCAGGGGGCGCGCCTCCCACCCTCGTGAGCACCTCCCTTGGCTCCTGACGTGGGGTCCAAGTCCATCCGGTAGCTTTCCTTCCAAAAATAACTTCTCTAGTTGTTTTCGTTCCGTATCGACTCCGTTTGTTATTCCTTTTCTTCGAAACACTGAAATAGGCAAAAAACAGCAATTCTGGGTTGGGCCTCCGGTTAATAGGTTAGTCCCAAAAATAATATAAAAGTGGATAATAAAGCCCAATATTGCCCAAAACAGTAGATAACATAACATGGAGTAATCAAAAATTATAGATACGTTGGAGACGTATCAGGTATATGTGGAGAAAAAACATTTACATCTGGAACGATCATTAGATTCATCACAACATGTACTTACTTCATACTATCATTTATCTTTGCTATTGTAGATATAAGTAATTTCTTTATAAACTTGGTCAAAGTTTCAAAAGTTTGACTTAAAAAAATGTTGGAACTACATTATCGAACGGAGGGAGTAGCTCCTTCTCTCTCTCTCTCTGCTATCTCTCATGGGGCTCCCCTCTCACTTGAACTCTCTATACCGACGGATTATACGCTCACTGTGTCAGTGTATAGCTCCGTATATTGTTTAGTTGACTGGTCAACCAATCCACATGCTGCCTTGTCAGCTCGTGTTATGTATCTTCGTGTGCTGGTCCATGTGGCAGTGGGTGAAAATAAGTAAACTAGAGGCCCATCTGACATGCGGTGAAGTAAACAAAGTTGAAACCACTCGGGGTAGCACCCTGCGCGCTAGTAAATTGAGGGCGCATTGATGACAAACTTCTTGCACGCGAAGGACGCACTCGTGCGCAATTCACCACTGCGCGGCGGCATGCACAGAAGGACCACTCGCGCACACCCAGCACACAACACACACCAGCACACGTGTACACCGGCGTCGCCGCCAGTTGAGATGGACGGCGAGGCAGCCAACAAGCGGAGATGGCTCGAGCCAAAACCGTATCCGGCGAGCCTGGACTTCATCAGCAGCCTCCCCGACGACATGTTGCTCGTCATCATCGGCCTCCTCCCCACCAAATATGTCGTGCGGACCACCCTGCTCTCCCGGTGGTGGCGCCCCCTCTGGCACTGCGTCCCCCTCAACCTCACCGTCGACAGCTGCCTCTGCGACGGGGATTGCAAACGCATGGCCGCAGTTTCCAAGATCCTTTCATCGCACCCTGGGCCAGCCAGACGCCTTGACATCCGCATGTTCAGTACCAACTGCAAGGTCCAACACAAGTTCGACGAGTGGTTCTTATCCCCCGCCCTAGATCAGCTCGAGGAGCTCAGCTTTGAAGCTGGACGATGTCGCTCTCTGCCGCCGTCCGCGCTCCGCCTCATGCCAACGCTGCGTCGCGCCAGCTTCAGCTCCTGCTATCTTCCCCAGATTAATGTCGCGCCCACCCTTCTTCTCCCTCAACTCAAGTAGCTCGACCTCTTCGACGTTGTCATCTCGAAGAAGGCTATGGAGCACCTGCTCCGTAGCTGTACTGCGCTCGAGTACCTTCGTCTTGAGCAGATCCACGGGTTCATTAGCCTCCACATCGCCTCAACGAATCTCCGATGGATTTATGTGTCTTGCTGGCCCCGCAATAAGACATCAATTGGGAAGAGATCACTCCAGCTATTCCACGTTATGGTCATTGAGAATTCGCCTTTCCTTGAGAGATTGCTTGTATTGGATCTAGAAGGTCCAACAAAAACTAGGGTCATTGACGCACCGAAATTGACAGCGTTGGTGTACTCGTCTGCCAAATTCTCTAAACTCTTTATTGGATCCGTAATCGTTCAGGTACATCACTCATCTTATTCTCCGTCTTCTTGAAATTCACATTTTTAAATTTATTCTTGATGTATTTACGACCGTCTTCCAGAAAATGATTCCCACAAGCTTGACCCAGTCCATGCGCACAGTGAAGATCTTAGCACTAAAATCTATCGGCCCCAATCTGGATCAAGTTGTTGGATTCCTTACATGCTTTCCATGCACGGAGAAGCTACTCATCGAGGTGAAAATTCTTTCCTATAAGTAAATGGTAATCACAACGTAGCTCAATTTTTTCGTAATTTTCCCAAATTACGATGACAAGTGTAGTGTTCAAAACTGCATCTACGCACTGCACCGAAAGAAATGTTTTTAGTATTTTTTCTCACGTGATCACCTGCATCGTTTTTATGCTGTACTACTATAGTAGCCTAGGCTAGTCATAGTGGAAAGTAACTTAGACTACTCCAGTAACTCTATGGTTACCCTAAGAGCAAGTACTACCTCCGTCCTGGTTTACTCTTCCAATTTTGTAGTATCAAAATTTGACCATAGATTTAACTGACAAAATGTTAATGCATGTCACTAAGAACTATATCGTTGGATTCGTATTTGAACATAATTTCAAATGGTGTAATTTTTAGTGACATGCATTGGCATTTTCTTAGGTAAATCTATGGTCAAAATTTTATACTAAATACGAGGTAGTATTCCCTCCGTCCCAAAATTCTTGTCTTACATTTGTTTAGATACGGATGTATCTAACACTAAAATGTAACTAGATACATCCATATTTAGACAAATTTAAGACAAGAATTAGGGACGGAGGGAGTACAAAAGTGGGCTATGTAGGCAAAAACATATGCCAAATTCACTTGTGATGCATTTGGCATCGATGCCCCTTCATTGCCCACCTGGTGCCCCAATCTGGATCACCTACTTTGCTTCGGTGCCAAATTAACTCACGCGATGAAAAAACACTGCGTGGGAGAGAGAGAGGACTGAGGCGATAAAAACACTTGTTTGGGAGAGTGAGAGGCTGGAGTAGTTGGTTTGATTGATTTGTTTATACATGTGGGTCTGTGTGCACAGCGGTGCCAACTCTCTCACATCACGAGAGCGGTGCCAAAATGTTTTGATTTGACATCGATGCGTATTATGTGGCATACTTTTGCAAAATATGGCATCGGCCACATAGTGGAAGGCAACAAATGCCCAAGCTCTTCACGTGCTCCTAGTTAAATGAGAGGAAACAAAAAGTGAGAGAGAGAGTGAGAGAGAGAGAGAGTGAAAAAATATCACTAGCCAGCCAACCCTATCGTATGAGCGAATGATATTGGTACCTCTTGATGACATGGCAATCTTATGCAGCCAGCTGCTCTAATATGTTCTCTTCTTTTGCAGATAAAAAAAGACCCGAAAGTGAAAAATGTGCTGCACTATAACAATCTCATCGAATGCCTTGATCTCCATCTTACAGAAATTGATTTGATCGACTACTTAGGCAGCACATCTGAGATTAAATTGGCCAGGTTGTTTGTTCTGGAGGCAAGTGTGCTCAACGTAATGAGGTTTGGCGTTCTCTGGCGCAACAATGAATGGCGTGCTGATCACCGCAAGCGTCTAAGTCTAAATGACAAAGTCTCCGTAGAACCTGAATTTGTTTTTGAAACATCAAGTGGCCAGAGACTCGAAAACTTATTTGCCCATTAGTGACTTGTCAGGGCAGTAGATTTTAGTTTGTACGATAATGCTGCATCCACCTAAAGTAACGAAAGTTCTTACGTGAACTTCCTAGTAATTCCCTCTTCGTAGGTGTAGCATTAATCCTAACATTTGTAATATCAGTTTGAAACTTGTAATATTGTTGTGTCCTATTCCTGCGTTTTGAAAATCCCGCGAATCAAACAGGTCCCAAGTTGGTGATGATGTTGTGCCTCCCATCTTTCACCAATAGCCGTCAGATCTAGATCTGACACATACAAACCAAGCTTCTCCATTTTTGCAAAAAGATGTCCGCACTTGTTCCCTATTTACAAACAACCCCTTGTCTCTCACAATCAGTCTTATCTCCTCCCCACCACATCTAGAAGGCTGTGGAAAAATCTGGCGCGATGGCCGCTGCCGGAGCCGTCCACCCCCAATCTTGGTGTTCCGTGCAATGCACGGGCATCTACTCACGGGAAATTATGTCGAACAGGGCTAGTTGTAAGCAGGCTAGCTCTACTGCCATGATGATAGTGACTGCAGACGGTGAGGCTGACTATGGTATGCCGAACACGGCGCCTATACTCAGGTGTCATCTCCGGCGCAGGGTCTTGTCACTTCACTGTGAGGAGCAGCACGTAATAATTTGACCAACGGGTAGTACGGTGCTAGTACTCCTACTACTACATTGGTAGTACTACTACTAGTACTAGTAGCACCATAGTCTGGATTTAGGAGTACTACCACGTCCATCTAGATTTTAGTATTTTACTAGCAATATCTAGTAATCCATGTCACAAAAAATGTACTACTCCCTCTGTAAATAAATACATGGTGTTTTATTCCTATCGGCGAGAGAACTTAATGTTTTTTTGCTAACTAGAGTACTAATAGGATTACATGTAATGAACTAAACACTGCATGTCATGTTTGGTAGTCTCAAGTAATTGAAAGCATGCACGGCCCACATCTCTCATTGGTTGATATGTCACGAAATAAGAAACAAGGAGGGAGTTAATGCACCGTGCAAGTATTTTGGGATTATTTGGTTTTCGTAAGGTGACTTACACAACATTTTTGTTTACATGCATTAACATTTTATTAGTTAAATCAAAGGTCAAAACTTGGCGCAAAATGCAAAGGGGACCAATAAACCAGTAAACATCAAACTTCTCTCGTTTGGCCCCAACTAGAGGTCTGGTGAGATGACTATACTGCACCGGCACTGAGGGGGACGCAGCTTCATTGACTTACGACAACTGCCTTTGGGTGAATGACACGTGGCCCCAGGGGGTGGCTGGCCCACCTATCATACAGCCAAAGGCAGGTGCAGTAGAGGGCCGAGGAGTAGTACGAAATCTTATGCACCTATGCACACTAACCAAGGGCAAGAGTGATCACTCGAATCGCAAGATCAGTTGACTAGAAGCTAAGCTAGACCCATGGAGGCGATGAGCGCGAGCATCAGCTGGCTGTGCCAGATGGTCCATGCCGGCCTGCGGCCCGGCATCGAGGAACGTCTCCAGGTAGTATTGCTTGAGGCCGTCAGGGCGAGGGGCCGCTTGGACGAGAACTTCATCTCCTTGTTCGACGAGGTCCTCGTCGGTTTCCTCGACAAGTTCACTGTCGTTAAGAAGCTTGCGGACGACTTTGACGTAAGCCTCCAGCCGACGCGCCTAGGCTCTGCGATGCCCGCCACCCTCAATGGCCACTATGGTGACAACCTCTTTGACGCACTGGTGGCCCTGCAACTGCCCGCCGTCGTGCTGGAGAATGTCCACCTCGAGGTCGCGCTCGCCACGCAGCGCCTGGCGCAGCAAGACACCATCGACATAATCACCCACGTCTACGCGCAAATCGTCCACAAGGACTACTACATGCAAGAGGAGGACGATAGGATGCTTGCCTTCTTGGACCGCAGGGCAACCTTGGACGGCACTGTTCAGAAGCACGTTGAGCTCGCCGCCAACGCCGCTGCTCCTCACACGTCGGTTGGTGACCCGGCACACTAGGGCATGAGGATGTCGTTGATGGATCCGTATGTATTTTTATCTTTCCGTCAAATCCATGTAGTATTATATGATACTACAGTAATTATCTTACCTTTCGCATCAACTTCATAATTTTCGTACGTACTCCATGCATGAACGGCGCCAGAACCAAACTTCTCATTACTCTAGGCAAAATCATTATTTTCTATCTATCGATCGCGCCATGGAGCAGAACCAAATTTTACAAGTTACGAGTTCAAAAGGAAAAGCCTGCCGTGTTCGCGTCGCACCCCCACACGGTTGGTCCGACACGCTGCTCAAGCAGGAATGCGTGCGGTGTTGCATTTTCACTTACAAGTGGGACCACAGTTGAGCAAACCAACTATTGGCAAACCCCCACCCCGCCCACCACGCGATGGCTGAGAAAACAGGAGGGAGAAGAGATGGATGTAGCACGGACTCCAAGAAAATTGGTGTCATATGGGACTCGTGTGGGTGGTGTGTGCCGTACTACTAGACGTGAATGCTAGTTATGGCCCATGCCACCCCACTATATCGAGCCTATATCGAGGTACTAGAACAAATTTCCTGCAGTCCGTGCTCAGCCCTCCTCTATCCCTCTTCTCAGCCAGCCAGCGGACGCGCGGAGCCCATCGTCTGTTTGCTCACATGCGGCCCCACATGTCAGTGAAAATGCAAGAGGACCCACTGAACCTGCACATCTTTCACCTCGACGTGCTGGTGATGAAAAACAAATCCAATAAAGATCTTCGGTGGCCGCTTTTGGAGTTACTCAAGAGTAGTAAGATTCTATTTACAGTTTAACCCGAGATGCACATCTCGTGGCTTCAACTACCACTCTATTTTCTTTCACGACACGACCTGGATGCTGGATGTCCCACGTGTCGGCAAAAGGAGGAAGAACCCGACCAAATCTTCGGTTGTGCTCTCAGATTAGAGTAGTTGTGCTAACTTAAAAATTTTATTGTGTACTCCCTCCATTCCAAAATACTTGACTTCCATTTGTCCAAAAATGGATGTACCTATATACTAAAACATGTCTAGATACATATATATTTTGACAAATAGAAGGCATGTATTATGCAACGGAGGGAGTAGAATGGATGCAAGTTTTTGTATTGGGAAGAAGAGTACATCCATATATTGATAGAGTGCAAGATGTTCTATCACTTTTAGCTAGCACAGAGGCTACAGATGAGATTAGTGCACTTATTGATACTCCTACTAGAATAGAGGCTAGACATGAGACTAGATGAGAGGAAGCAACGTCTACTTCTTTACACTCGAAGAAGAAAGAAGCACGCAAGATCGAGCCTCCGCAGATCAACAATGAATGCATCGAGAAGGCACTAATCCAACTTACAGGAGTAGTAAAATGTATTCTTGTGGTTCTTGTTTTCTTTGGTCTTGCTTTTCTAGTCAAAATTATCATTGGAGTTCGTGCAAAATGGAGGTCCGTTTGGGGTCGTGCGTTGGAGTTAGCCTTACAAGTGGGACCGCAGTTAAGGAAACCGACTATCGGCAAACCCTCACCTCGCCCACCGCGTGATGGCTGAAGTTAGAGAAACGACGAGGTTGAAGAGATTGCTCTAGCACAGACTCCAAGAAATAATATGGTGTCAAATGGATGTCGTGGTGATGGCGTGTGTCGTACTCCTGGACGTGAATGCTTGTTCTGGCCCATGCCACCCTACTACTCCTACTACTTACTCCTACTATATAGTACTAGTATCGAGGATTCGACATGCTGGTTACGTACAGCGAACACATTAACATATGGCTACTGTAAAAACACCCGCCCGATGCACGAAGCATGTGAAGCTAGTACAAATAGTGTACTGCTATTGTTGATTGGCCTCATTCGATAACCTGTTGCAATGCACGTACAATTATGTATCCGGAAAATATTTTTTGCCTCGTCACGCCACTCACTCAGAGAAGCAACTCGAAAGCCATTCATAAATTTAGTAAGTTTATCACAGGCATATCATTTTATTACATACAACAGGTCATCAACCCACATCGACAACGGGGATACATTATAAATACTAAAGTTTTCACCACACAACAAATAACAAGCAATGAAATGAACTTCAACTCAACCATTCCTCGGCATTGGAAATGCTTGCTTTGAACCACAAGTGATTCTCTGGGACGGGCCATCCATTGTCGATCTGGAGACCAACGCAGGACTGATCATCCAGGCTGAAGCGGCCTACTATATCAGTACCAGGGTAGGGAACCACCCAAATGTCTGAGGTATAGACACAGTTGCTTCTCATAAATGGTACTAGTAACATTGTGTCAACAGCAGTTGGATCGCCTTTCACCATCATTAGATAGTTCCGTCCAAGAAAGAGCGAGTTTTCTCCAAGACTATCAATTCTGTACCAGGGAGAAGGAGTTGGCGCTAGCACACTAGTATCCATCCCGAATACCATGCAACAGGTGTTGGAATAGGTCCGGAGAGTGCGACCATGGGAGACTACACCTGCTTCCTTAGCAGTAACATCATCAGTGAGTGGTATACACACAAGAAGAGGTGATCCATCGGAATTAGTTGCCAGGCGCCACAGAGTATATGGGCGCTGCTCGTCCTCATGCTCGTGATCATCAACATCATCATCTCCCCCTTGGTTATAAAATTTTTCAAGTATAGGTGGTGGGATGTTCATAGGACCTTGGAAACACAAGAAGAAGGTTAATTAGTAAAGGGAAACTTGCTAACCCGCATGCATGTCGATGAAACAATTATAATTACGGTGGAAGACAAATGTACCAAAACTACGAGGATCCCATGCAAAAACAGTGCCACGAGTGGTGGCAGCAAACACAAGGCCCTCGTATTGAATTGCATCACAGTACTCATCCGTGTACAGAAACTGATTTTTGAGCAATATCCATCGAGTCAAACCACCAAGGACAGCAACAAGCTTGTCGAAGATAGCAACAACTTCATAGTTGTTGTAATTCCAAGAGTTGTTGGGAACTCGACAAATTGCTATCTTCCATAGAAGACAATCACCATGATCGTATTTGAACATGCGTACAATACTGGTGTGCTCAACCTCTGGGCAGTCTGCTGAGATTTTTGGAAGTGGAACCTGGTCACGAGTGTACACATTCACAAGTTCCCACTCACAGTTGGACCCAATGTAAACAACCCAATCTCCATTTGCGCCCGCCCAAGCCTTGCCCTCAAGCGATGGCATCTTAACATCATACATATCATTATCAAGCAACATCAACTTGCACAGGGCGAGGCCTCCGTCGTGCCGGCGCCAGTCATCAGGGTCATGGCGAAGAATATAGGGGAGATCAAACCGCTCCTTGACTCTTGGGTTCCTTGTAATGATGTTATTAGTTGAGTCGAGAATGGGCTTGAACGAACCTTCCATGCTAGCCGAGGTGATGACATCGCACCGATCAATGAGTTCCTCCAGCACGTCATCTTTCAGATCGGGGCAAGAATAATGGGGTCGTTTCTGGCCTGTTCCCTCCATGGAGAAGACGATCGAACAATGGCAGAAGAAAGGGTGAAGGGCTGAAGGAAAATGGAGGAGGGAGAGGAAGAGCGTGCGACAGCAGTTCCAAATCGAGAGGGAAAGGCGAAGAGTCGGTGGACAGTTGCGAGTTTGCCACAGTTCACGAAGAGGCGCCCCAGCCTACACGTCCGTTCGGAAATACTCCTAGTACTCGCCGTCGTCTCACTGATATGTTGGAACAGGACCACATGTCAACAAAACATGGTGTGTAATTTCTCGTGCAAAATGCGATCTGGCGGCGTTGGCCCAAGGTGCCGCATTAGTTATCAACCTTTATTTTTTTAATGGCGTGCCGATCAGTTTTGAAGCACGACTAACTGGTACTATACGGAGAGAAAATATAAACTACTCTACCACTACTCCACCTCCAGTACTACTAGTATAAAAAAGATATATAGGCTGGAGCTTCAGCGCTTTCTTGCTAAGGGCTGCCCACTTGCTTCTCACACTACCACCCTCTCTCTAGATCTAAAAAAGACGGGCCCTCTCTCCCTCCTCACCAGTGGTCACAGATCCGCCGGGGAAGAAAAGGACGTGCGGCGTTGACGCACTCGTCATCGACGAGCGAGGTCACGCACTGACGACAAGGTCGTCCTCTCGGACCTAGCACCCGCGCAGGATGGCCTCCGTCCCCAAGCTCGCTGTTGTAGAGTGTGCGGAGGACAACGACCACGAGCGAAGCCACTTCCCGCCGACCCTCAGGTATGCTACCTCTTTTCGAACCATAACCTTGTTCTATTGCCCCATCTGCCACGTCATTGCATGTGGATCTTTTTCCACTCCACCATCTTCCCAATTTGCTATCCTCTACTCTGCTGGCCACGCAGACGAAAACCATAATTTGCACTACTAAAGGAAACCCTACTTCATGCAGACTAATCCATGTCTGGGTTGAATAAGGAAAGGAAGGGAGACTGTACTGTCCAAGAGAGCAGGCATCGAACCCGCATCTAGGTTGAAAAGGGGAAAATCAGTAGCTAAGGAACGAGTCTCGTGTCTCTTGGTTGAAGAAGGGTAGAAAGGCATGACAACGCAATAGAGAATGACCAAGTCGATCGGTTTGTTGTCCTCGCATAGGAAAAAGGTGGCTAAAGAGAACAAAAATGGGACGTAATCCACATATGCTGCCTTGATATTTGTTGCTCTGGGCAACCATACCTCCCTCACCACTCTGCGTCCGTGGAGGTACATCGTACTGGTGTGCCCACTGTCCGAATGGGCCTCCCATGCTCTTATTGCCACTTTTTTGGTGTTAGTATAATGCCAGCAGTCAAGTCAAGCAATGCTACTGCTAAAGTGATGCCACATTTAACTAATGCCGCTCTCAGTCTAATGCCACCGATAAATTTAAGCAATGCCATTTAATGTCACTAGATTATTTCAGGGTTAGCTGTTGATTGTGGATGTATTAAAGATTTTTCAGCTAAGGCATTCTAATGTTGTTGCACAGCCAGTATACCAACGATGAAACTTGTTACTACCTTCAGATTTTTGCACTGTTAATGCTTATAGATTACATACCTCACTTTCATGAGATAAGTTAATTTTTTTGTACAGTGTCACCAAAATGGCAAGGCGCTGATGTCATTTTATTTTGGTTAAACTTCACAGACAATTATGAAGACAAGAGGAAAGGTCAAGAGTGGGCACCTCCTCCTCCGGCTGTTCTCTTGATTTGTTCGATCAAGTTTTTATGTTTGATTGATTATCAAGATTGGGATAGCAATTTTTAAGGCCCCCCCCCCGAGTTCGAAATGATATTTACCTTGGAGGTACATGGTTTGCAATTTTTTATACTATCATTAGTTAATAATGCTAGTTACCTTCATACTTTTGTATTGGGCTTAATGCTCATGCACAGCTAGTATACCAATGCTAAAACTTGTTACCTTTACATTTTGTATTGTTAATTCTTATAGAAACCTTCCAGTGCTAGAGTTTATTGAAATCTGTTCAGTAAAACCATTGTACTGTACCATGTAATAAACTAACTACTCTACTGTTGCACTAGCCACTGGATTAGTGTATATTTGTAGTATTCGAATGGTGTTGCATTAGCATATGGACATAAATAAAGTGTGGCAAGCTTTCCCAGATATGTGCTCAAGAAAACTACTACATGTTTTTCTAAATACTAGACGTTTCGGTACTTTAAATTGGATGGTGAAAACGCCTTATATTAAGGAACAAAGGGTGTAGAGTTCACTCAAATTATCCCGATAAAGCTAGTCACACCTTTGTTAAAATTAATGTTCATTATGTTATCGGAGGAGGTCTGTATGTTTGTCTCTAATACCTGTCGACTACATACCCGACATCATGATGTAATGTTAAGTCATTTCCTTTTGTACAGTGTCACTGAATTGTCAAGGCGGTGATGGCATTTTATTTTAGTAGAACTGCACAAAATTTTCTTAAAAGAACAGGAAAGGTCGGGAATGGCTCAGTTTTTCAGAAAAAACTATATATGCCTTCCTGACATCAGCCGTTGTTGCTTTATTTATTCCTTCAAACAGGTGGTTAGAAACAGTCTTGCTACATTTTCCCATTAAGAAATTGGAATGCTTATATTTGTGAGTCTATGCTTCAACTAGTGCCACTTTTAGAGTAATCACACTTTCAATATCTATGCAAACAGGGATGCTCGATTTTAGTGGAACTGCACAAAAAGTCCAACTGGTTCAACATTAGGAGCATGTTTTTTTACAAACCTTTATATCCAATTGGTGGCACTATGAGCTGTTCATTACGAAGGTACATAGTTTGCTACTATCTTGCTACTCTTTTTGTACTGTCATTAGATAGTAATACTAGTGGTTTGCATGTGAATTTATTGGCAGGATGGACCTACATTGGAGGTGGAGGACAGGATTCAATGATTGGATGCTCAATTTTGGTTGTATCGATTTCACCTCTTCCATCACTGCAAACATGGATATCCTTGATCTGATGAAGAATAGGCGCTATATTTCTTCTCTGAACCAGCAAATCAATTCAGTATGAAATTGTCTAGGGCAAAACATAACTGTATCAGATTGTCCAGTGCAGAACATGACAGATGCTAAGCGGAAGAGACATGTTTAAACCGAAAATACAAGGTGTGGTATATGTTTATTAGCTGCTTGATATTTGTGCAGACAAATATATCTGCCCGTTGCTATTTGGCAAACAAACAAAGTGTCCGCAATTTTGGTTGAACTGCACAAGAGAATAGTATAGTCACTGCATGCAGTGCCATTTGAAAATAGACACAGAAAGATTGGATAGTCACTTCATGGACTGCAGAAAAGTAGTACTGTACTATTTATTGGCCAACACTAGGTGCTTCATTGCTTTGGTCTGATTATACAATGGGCATCATTTTGCCTAAGTTAAAGTTTGTATTCCAAAAATAGTCTCGCGATGTGATCGAGAGAAGACCAAATCATATTGCAGTGGATGTTCCTCCATCATGTGTGGTTCATTCTCATGGTTCCAGCTGTTGGTGAAACCACTTATGTTTGCAAGAGGAATTGTAGACTTCACAAACAAATTTGTCTTTCAGTCTGTACTGAATGTTGGCCAAGAGAAGCATCCATGTTAGTAGGAAGAATAGATGTTTTTTCTAGTTCTTTGCTTTTGGAGCTACATATTTGTATATGACCTGTGAATCATTGAGATGCATTAACATGTTGATCTTATGTATGGGAATCGTGCTAGTTAGTTTTAGTTGCGACGCAAGATTCGAAGTGGCTGATCTTTGCTTTTGGAGCTACATATTTGTATATGATCTATGAATCATTGAGATGCATTAACAGTTAGTTATTTCTGTTTGCTCAGTGTTTACAAGTTACTAATCGATCACTAGCTAGCCTACAAATGCGCTCCTGGCAGTTTTATTTGCGACACAAGATGCGAAGTGGCAGTTTTTTGAATAAAAATGCCTACCTCTGAAGAACTGACAAGCTACACTATCGATCCTACACGGATAAAAATGCCTACCTCTAAAGAAACTAACAAGCTACACTATCGATCCTACACGGATAAATAGCGGATCACACACGTACTACCTCCTTCCCGGTTTGCAGGGCTCAATTCAAGAAACAACCTACTCGATCCTACATGAATAAATAGCGGATCACGTACGTACTAGTACCTCCATTCCGGTTTGCAGGGATTAATTCAATCCTCTCACCAACCAAGGTACTCCCTCCGTCCGGGTTTATTAGTCCCGTGAGCAAAGCAGCAAGACCAAGGCATGGCAATAATTAACGGCATGCAGAATTTTAAGCCTAATTAATTCCAGCGATTTAAGTGGCTGCATGCGTGCCCTCGGATGCGACTCGTTGCATGCTGCTTCGTGTACTACCTGTGAGCGATTCTGAGTGCCTGCATGTAGCCGGCCGTAATTAAGGCAGCTAACTGATGCGAAAAAGATACGCTTTAATTGTTGCGGGCTTTTTAAATCCGTGGAATCATTATTGACAAGGAGGGAGATGATTCGAGTGAACTCGTTTGACCGCCATGCCGGCGTGTGACCTAGACGGGACGGGACAACACAGTCATAATTTCAGTTTCTCCAGTTTTCCACGGCAAGCTGGCGCGCTAAGCCATTATGCATTGAATTCGATGACCGTCGCGCTACCTTCCGCCTATAAGTACTGTTTACCGGCCTTCTCCGGTGCCACCGTGACCAACTCTCCATATCCTCATAAGCCCCCACCGCCCGACGTCGCTCGCCACGTCCGCCATGCCCCCGCCCGTCCGCTGTAGGCGACGCCGGAGGCGGTCACCGCCGGAACTAGTTTCAGGTTCTCACCGGAAGGCAGACGGAGGGAGGAGGCATTCTATCTGTCTTTAGATGGCAATGCGGAGATCGAGGATTTGTTGGAGCGCGACCACATGGCGGAGGAGCAGGGGTTGTTGGAGCACGACCGCCTGGCGGAGGAGCAACGTATTGATACGTCTCCGTCGTATCTATAATTTTTGATTGTTCCATGCCAATATTATTCAATTTTCATATACTTTTGGCAACTTTTTATACTATTTTTGGGACTAACCTATTGATCCAGTGCCCAGTGCCAGTTCTGTCTGTTGCATGTTTTTGGTTTCGCAGAATATCCATATCAAACGGAGTCCAAACGGGATAAAAATGGACAAAGATACTTTTTGGAATATTTGGAAAATCTGGAGGAAAAATCAACGCGAACCAGTGTCAGAGGTGGGCACGAGGTAGGGGGCCCCCCTAGGGCGCGCCCCTGACCCTCGTGACCCACCTGTAAGATGGTTGACGCTCTTCTTTTGGCGCAAGAAAGCTAATTTTCGGACAAAAGCACGTCAAAGGTTTCAGGCCAATCGGAGTTACGGATCCCCATATATACAAGAAATGGTGAAAGGGAAGAATCAGGGGAACGCAGAAACAGAGAGAGGCAGAGAGACAGATCCAATCTCGGAGGGGCTCTCACCCCTCCCATGCCATGGAGGCCAAGGACCAGAGGGGAAACCCTTCTCCCATCTAGGTAGAAGGTCAAGGAAGAAGAATACGAAGGGCCCCCCTCTCCCCTTCTCTACCGGTGGCACCGAAACGCTGTCGTGGCCAACATCATCATCACCGCGATCTACACCAACACCTCCGCCATCTTCACCAACATCTCCATCACCTTCCCCCCTCTATCTACAGCGGTCCACTCTCCCACAACCCGCTGTACCCTCTACTTGAACATGGTGCTTTATGCTTCATATTATTATCCAATGATGTGTTGCCATCCTATGATGTCTGAGTAGATTTTCGTTGTCCTATCGGTGGTTGATGAATTGCTATGATTGATTTAATTTGCTTGTGGTTATGTTGCTGTCCTTTGGTGCCCATCATATCATAGCGCGCGTGGATCACACCATAGGGTTAGTTGTATGTTGATAGGACTATGTATTGGAGGGCAAGAGTGACAGAAGCTTCAACCTAGCATAGAAATTGATGCATACGGGATTGAAGAGGGACCAATATACCTTAATGCTATGGTTGGGTTTTACCTTAATGAACATTAGTAGTTGTGGATGCTTGCTAATAGTTACAATCATAACTGCATAGAATTCCAAGTCAGGGATGACATGCTAGCAGTGGCCTCTCCCACATAATACTTGCTATCGGTCTAGTAAAGTAGTCAATTTCTTAGGGGCAATTTCGCAACTCCTACCACCACTTTTTCACACTCGCTATATTTACTTTATTGTTTCTTTATCTAAACAGCCCCTACTTTTTATTTACGTAATCTTTATTATCTTGCAAACCTATCCAACAACACCTACAAAGTACTTCTAGTTTCATACTTGTTCTAGGTAAAGCGAACGTCAAGCATGCGTAGAGTTGTATCGGTGGTCGATAGAACTTGAGGGAATATTTGTTCTACCTTTAGCTCCTTGTTGGGTTCGACACTCTTACTTATCGAAAACTGTTGCGATCCCCAATACTTGTGGGTTATCAAGACCTTTTTTCTGGCGCCGTTGCCGGGGAGCAATAGCGTGGGGTGAATATTCTCGTGTGTGCTTGTTTGCTTTATCACTAAGTAATTTTTATTTGCTGTTCTTAGTTGTTATTTATCTTTAGTTATGGATATGGAACATGAAATACCAAAAAAATTAGGTCTACTTTCTGCTCATGGAGATGGGGAACCTCCTAAAACCCTCGATGCTGGTTATGTGAAAAATATTATGTACTACTTTAATAATCCTGAGAAAACCCCATTCAATTATGTAATGGGAGTAACGTTGGATCAACGTGAATACTTTAGGGACTACCTCTTGACACAAAAATGGAAACTATTATGGGATCAAATTCATATATTGAAGTGGTATGCTAGGCAACTATGCTTGAGATATGATTATACTTGTTGCTCTAGGATGAAGGCTCCACACCTTCCCTTTTCATGCGAATTTAATGATAAAAAAATCTGAGCTTCTTATGCTAATGGTATATATGATTACTATGATGTGGAACAAATAGAAGAATTTGTTGCTTTTATGGGTGCTTACGAAATTGAATCTATGTTTAAAGAGTTTGAAGATTTTGATGATGCTGTTTATAGACCTGAAAAATTAGCTATCCATAAATATTGTTATCAGAATTATGAATACAATTATGATATTAATGCACTTATTGAGAAAGTCTCCGCTGTCCAAGAAGAGACTAATATTTTGCAGGAGTCTATAGAAGAAGAAATTGATGATACTGTGAGCTCATTGGATGAAAAAGATGATGAGGAGAGTGAAGAACAAAAGGAGGGAGAGCGGATTAGCTACCTGTGCCCACCTTCTAATGAGAGTAACTCTTCGACTCATACATTGTTTAATTTCCCTTCGTGCTTACCGGAGGATGATTGCTATGATGATTGTTATGATCCCGTTGATTCTTTTGAAATATCCCTTTTTGATGATGCTTGCTATGCTTGTGGCCAAGATGCCAATATGAGTTATGCTTATGGATATGAACTTGCTATAGTTCCTTATGTTAATCATGAAATTGTTGCTATTGCACCCACGCATGATAGTCCTATTATCTTTTTGAATTCTCCCGACTACACTATATCGGAGAAGTTTGCACTTATTAAGGATTATATTGATGGGTTGCCTTTTACCGTTGCACATGATGATTTTGATGAATATAATATGCATGTGCTTTCTGCTCCTACTTGCAATTATTATGAGAGAGGAACTATATCGCCACCTCTCTATGTTTCCAATATGACAAAATTGCAAGAAACTGTTTATACTATGCATTGGCCTTTACTTTGTGTGCATGAATTGTTCTTTTATGACATGCCGATGCATAGGAAGAGAGTTAGACTTTGTTATTGCATGATATATGTTACTTTGTGCTCACTACTAAATTATAAATCATTGTTAATTAAAATTGGCTTTGATATACCTTGGGATCCGGGTGGATCCATTACTTGAGCACTATATGCCTAGCTTAATGGCTTTAAAGAAAGCGCTGCCAGGGAGACAACCTGGAAGTTTCAGAGAGTCATTTATTTATGTTGTGTGCTTTTATAAAGTTTAAATATAAAAATAATGTGCCAAGGTTTGCCTTTAGGATGTTTACATTTGCTTGATGGTTTGTACGGTGCAGGACAGAAACTTTGGCTGTAGTGCGCGATTTTACATTTTTAGCTGGAACGCCAAATGGTTCTGATTCTTTTTGCACTGTCTTCCTATACAAATTGTTTATTTTTCCTACTTTTGGTAGAATTTTTCAAGTATCAGAAGTATGGTTAATGTTCAGATTATTACAGACTGTTCTGTTTTAGACAGATTCTGTTTTTGATGCATAGTTTGCTTGTTTTGATGAAACTATCAATTTATATTAGTGGATTAAGCCATGAAAAAGTTATACTACAGTAGACACAATGCAAAAACAAAATATGAATTGGTTTGCAACAGTACTTAGAGTAGTGATTTGCTTTATTATACTAACGGATCTTACCGAGTTTTCTGTTGAAGTTTTGTGTGGATGAAGTGTTCGGTGATCGAGAAGGTCTCGATGTGAGAAGAAGGAAGAGAGGCAAGAGCTCAAGCTTGGGGATGCCCAAGGCACCCCAAGTAAATATTCAAGGAGACTCAAGCGTCTAAGCTTGGGGATGCCCCGGAAGGCATCCCCTCTTTCTTCAACAAGTATCGGTATGTTTTCGGATTCGTTTCGTTCATGCGATATGTGCAATCTTGGAGCATCTTTTGCATTTAGTTTTCATTTTTATTTTATGCACCATGCTGGTATGAGATAGTCCTTGGTTGATTTATAGAATTCTCTTTGCACTTCACTTATATCTTTTGAGTATGGCTTTATAGAATGCTCTTTGCACTTCACTTATATCTTTTGAGTATGGCTTTATAGAATGCTTCAGGTGCTTCACTTATATCATTTGAAGTTTGGATTGCCTGTTTCTCTTTACATAGACAACCGCCATTTGTAGAATGCTCTTTTGCTTCACTTATATTTGTTAGAGCGTGGGCATATATTTTGTAGAAAGAATTAAACTCTCTTGCTTCACTTATATCTATTTAGAGAGATGACAGGAATTGGTCAGTCACATGGTTAGTCATACAATCCTACATAAAACTTGTAGATCACTGAATATGATATGTTTGATTCCTTGCAATAGTTTTGCGATATAAAGATGGTAATATTAGAGTCATGCTAGTGGGTGGTTGTGAATTGTAGAAATACTTGTGTTGAAGTTTGCAAGTCCCGTAGCATGCACGTATGGTAAACGTTATGCAACAAATTTGAAACATGAGGTGTTATTTGATTATCTTCCATATGAGTAGCGGTCGGGGACGAGCGATGGTCTTTTCCTACCAATCTACCCCCCTAGGAGCATGTGCGTAGTACCGAGGGTTTTGATGACTTGTAGATTTTTGCAATAAGTATGTGAGTTCTTTATGACTAATGTTGAGTCCATGGATTATCAGCACTCTCACCCTTCCATCCTTGCTAGCCTCTTCGGTACCGTGCATTGCCCTTTCTCACATTGAGAGTTGGTGCAAACTTCACCGGTGCATCCAAACCCCGTGATATGATACGCTCTTTCTGTTGGAAATATGCCCTAGAGGCAATAATAAAAGCATTATTATTATATTTCCTTGTTCATGATAATTGTCTTTATTCATGCTATAATTGTATTATCCGGAAATCGTAATGCATGTGTGAATAACAGACACCAACATGTCCCTAGTAAGCCTCTAGTTGACTAGCTCGTTGATCAACAGATAGTCATGGTTTCCTGACTATGGACATTGGATGTCATTGATAACGAGATCACATCATTAGGAGAATGATGTGATGGACAAGACCCAATCCTAAACATAGCACAAGATCGTATAGTTCGTTTGCTAGAGTTTTCCAATGTCAAAGTATCTTTTCCTTATACCATGAGATCGTGTAACTCCCGGATACCGTAGGAGTGCTTTGGGTATACCAAACGTCACAACATAAATGGGTGACCATAAAGGTATACTACGGGTATCTCCGAAAGTGTCTGTTGGGTTGACATGGATCAAGACTGGGATTTGTCACTCCATGTGACGGAGAGGTATCACTGGGCCCTCTCGGTAATGCATCATCATATTGAGCTCAAAGTGACCAAGTGTCTGGTCACGGGATCATGCATTACGGTACGAGTAAAGTGACTTGCCAGTAACGAGATTGAACGAGGTATTGGGATACCGGCGATCGAATCTCGGGCAAGTAACATATCGATTGACAAAGGGAATTGCATACGGGGTTGATTGAATCCTTGACATCGTGGTTCATCCGATGAGATCATCGTGGAGCATGTGGGAGCCAACATGGGTATCCAGATCCCGCTATTGGTTATTGGCCGGAGAGTCGTCTCGGTCATGTCTGCTTGTCTCCCGAACCCGTAGGGTCTACACACTTAAGGTTCGGTGACGCTAGGGTTGTGAAGATATGTATATGCAGAAACCCGAATGTTGTTCGGAGTCCCGGATGAGATCCCGGACATCACGAGGAGTTCCGGAATGGTCCGGAGGTAAAGAATTATATATAGGAAATGCTGTTTCGGCCATCGGGACAAGTTTCGGGGTTATCGGTATTGTACCGGGACCACCGGAGGGGTCCCGGGGGCCCACCGGGTGGGGCCACCTGTCCCGGGGGGCCACATGGGCTGTAGGGGGTGCGCCTTGGCCTGCATGGGCCAAGGGCACCAGCCCCACTAGGCCCATGCGCCTAGGGTTTCCATGGGGGAGGAGTCCAAGTGGTGGAAGGCACCTCTAAGGTGCCTTGGGGGGGAGGGAATCCTTCCCCTGGCCGCCGCACCTAGGAGATCAGATCTCCTAGGCTGCGCACCCACCCCCTTGGCCCTCCTATATATAGTGGGGGAGAGGAGGGATTTCATACACCAGCCCCTGGCGCCTCCCTCTCTCCCCATTACGTGTCTCTCTCGTAGTATAGGCGAAGCCCTGCTACTGTGACGCCCTGCATCCACCACCACACCGTCGTGCTACTGGATCTTCATCAACCTCTCCTTTCCCCTTGCTGGATCAAGAAGGAGGAGACGTCTCCCGTCCCGTACGTGTGTTGAACGCGGAGGTGCCGTCCGTTCGGCGCTTGGTCATCGGTGATTTGGATCACGTTGTGTACGACTACACCATCACCGTTCTTTGAACGCTTCCGCACGCGATCTACAAAGGTATGTAGATGCATCCGATGGCTCGTTGCTAGATCAACTCCTAGATGGATCTTGGTGAAACGAGTAGGAAAATTTTTGTTTTCTGCAACGTTCCCCAACAGTGGCATCATGAGCTAGGTCTATGCGTAGTTCTTCTTGCGCGAGTAGAACACAATGAGTTGTGGGCGTAGATTTGTCAACTTTCTTGCCGTTACTAGTCTTTTCTTGCTTCAGCGGTATTGTGGGATGAAGCGACCCGGACCAACCTTACACGTACGCTTACGTGAGACCGGTTCCACCGACTAACATGCACTAGTTGCATAAGGTGGCTGGCGGGTGTCTGTCTCTCCCACTTTAGTTGGAGCGGATTTGATGAACAGGGTCCTTATGAAGGGTAAATAGAAGTTGACAAATCACGTTGTGGCTTTAACGTAGGTAAGAAGACGTTCTTGCTAGACCCCTAATTCAGCCACGTAAAACTTGCAACAACAATTAGAGGATGTCTAACTTGTTTTTGCAGCAAGTGGTTTGTGATATGATATGGCCAAAGTTGTGATGAATGATGAATGATCTATATGAGATGTATGAGATGTTCATGCTATTGTAATAGGAATCACGACTTGCATGTCGATGAGTATGACAACCGGCAGGAGCCATAGGAGTTGTCTTTATTCTTTTATATGACCTGCGTGTCATTGAGAAACGCCATGTAAATTACTTTACTTTATTGCTAAATGCGTTAGCCATAGTAGTAGAAGTAATAGTTGGCGAGCAACTTCATGGAGACACGATGATGGAGATCATGATGATGGAGATCATGGTGTCAAGCTGGTGACAAGATGATCATGGAGCCCCAAGATGGAGATCAAAGGAGCTATGTGATATTGGCCATATCATGTCACGTTTATTATTTGATTGCATGTGATGTTTATCATGTTTTTGCATCTTGTTTACTTAGAATGACGGTAGTAAATAAGATGATCCCTCATAACAATTTCAAGAAGTGTTCTCCCCTAACTGTGCACCGTTCCTAAAGTTCGTCGTTTCTAAGCACGCCGTGATGATCGGGTGTGATGGATCCTTACGTTCACATACAACGGGTGTTGACGAGCCTAGCATGTACAGACATGGCCTCGGAACACATGCAAAACACTTAGGGTTAACTTGACGAGCCTAGCATGTACAGACATGGCCTCGGAACACAGAAGACCGAAAGGTCGAGCATGAGTCGTATAGAAGATACGATCAACATGAAGATGTTCACCGACGTTTACTAGTCCGTCTCACGTGATGATCGGACACGGCCTAGTTAACTCGGATCATGTAATACTTAGATGACTAGAGGGATGTCTAATCTAAGTGGGAGTTCATTAATAATTTGATTAGATGAACTTAATTATCATGAACTTAGTCTAAAATATTTTACACTATGTCTTGTAGATCAAATGGCCCACGTAGTCCTCAACTTCAACGCGTTCCTAGAGAAAAACAAGCTGAAAGACGAAGGCAGCAACTATACGGACTGGGTCCGGAACCTGAGGATCATCCTCATAGCTGCCAAGAAAGATTATGTCCTACAAGCACCGCTAGGTGATCCACCCGTCCCACAGAACCAAGACGTTATGAACGCTTGGCAGACACGTGTTGACGACTACTCCCTCGTTCAGTGCGGCATGCTTTACAGCTTAGAGCCGGGGCTCCAAAAGCGTTTTGAGAGACATGGAGCATACGAGATGTTCGAAGAGCTGAAAATGGTTTTTCAAGATCATGCCCGGATCGAGAGATATGAAGTCTCCGATAAGTTCTTCAGCTGTAAGATGGAGGAAAATAGTTCTATCAGTGAGCACATACTCACTATGTCTGGGTCTGGGTTACATAACCGCTTGACTCAGCTGGGAGTTAATCTCCCGGATGATGCGGTCATTGACAGAATCCTCCAGTCGCTTCCACCAAGCTACAAGAGCTTTGTGATGAACTTCAATATGCAGGGGATGGAAAAGACCATTCCTGAGTATTTTCAATGCTGAAATCAGCAGAGGTAGAAGTCAAAAAGGAACATCAAGTGTTGATGGTGAATAAAACCACTAAGTTCAAGAAAGGCAAGGGTAAAAAGAACTTCAAGAAGGACGGCAAGGGAGTTGCCGCGCCCGGAAGCAAGCTGCCGGGAAGAAAGCCAAAGAATGGACCCAAGCCCGAGACTGAGTGCTTTTATTGCAAGGGAAGTGGTCACTGGAAGCGGAACTGCCCCAAATACTTAGCGGACAAGAAGGCCGGCAACAAAGGTATATGTGATATACATGTAATTGATGTGTACCTTACCAGTACTCGTAGTGATCCTGGGTATTTGATACCGGTGCCGTTGCTCATATTTGTAACTCACAGCAGGAGCTGCGGAATAACGGAGACTGGCGAAGGACGAGGTGACGATGCGCGTCGGGAATGGTTCCAAGGTCGATGTGATCGCCGTCGGCACGCTGCCTCTACATTTACCTACGGGATTAGTTTTAAACCTCAATAATTGTTATTTAGTGCCAGCTTTGAGCATGAACATTGTATCAGGATCTCGTTTAATTCGAGATGGCTACTCATTTAAATCCGAGAATAATGGTTGTTCTATTTATATGAGAGATATGTTTTATGGTCATGCTCCGATGGTGAATGGTATGGTTTATTCTTAATGAGTCTCGAACGTAATGCTACACATGTTCATAATGTGAGTGCCAAAAGATGTAAGGTTGATAATGATAGTTCCACATACTTGTGGCACTGCCGCCTTGGTCACATAGGTGTCAAATGCATGAAGAAGCTCCATGCAGATGGACTTTTAGAGTCTCTTGATTATGAATCATTTGACACGTGCGAACCATGCCTCATGGGTAAAATGACCAAGACTCCGTTCTCAGGAACAATGGAGCGAGCAACCAACTTATTGGAAATCATACATACTGATGTGTGCGGTCCAATGAGTGTTGAGGCTCGCGGTGGCTATCGTTATGTTCTCACCCTCACTGATGACTTGAGTAGATATGGATATGTCTACTTAATGAAACACAAGTCTGAAACCTTTGAAAAGTTCAAGGAATTTTAGAGTGAGGTTGAGAATCAACGTGACAGGAAAATCAAGTTTCTATGATCAGATCGTGGAGGAGAATACTTGAGTCACGAATTTGGCACACACTTAAGAAAATGTGGAATAGTTTCACAACTCACGCCGCCTAGAACACCTCAGCGTAACGGTGTGTCCGAACGTCGTAATCGCACTCTATTGGATATGGTGCGGTCTATGATGTCTCTTACTGATTTACCGCTATCTTTTTGGGGCTATGCTTTAGAGACTGCCGCATTCACTTTAAATAGGGCTTCGTCGAAATCCATTGAGACGACACCGTATGAATTATGGTTTGGGAAGAAACCTAAGCTGTCGTTTCTAAAAGTTTGGGGATGCGATGCTTATGTCAAGAAACTTCAACCTGAAAAGCTCGAACCCAAGTCGGAAAAATGCGTCTTCATAGGATACCCAAAAGAAACTATTGGGTACACCTTCTACCTCAGATCCGAAGGCAAGATCTTTGTTGCCAAGAATGGGTCCTTTCTAGAGAAAGAGTTTCTCTCGAAAGAAGTAAGTGGGAGGAAAGTAGAGCTTGATGAAGTATTACCTCTTGAACCGGCAAATGGCGCAACTCAAGAAAATGTTCCTGAGGTGCCTGCACCGACTAGAGAGGAAGTTAATGATAATGATCAAGATACTTCTGATCAAGCTCCTACTGAGATTCGAAGGTCCACAAGGACACGTTCCGCACCAGAGTGGTACGGCAACCCTGTCTTGGAAATCATGTTGTTAGACAACAGTGAACCTTCGAACTATGAAGAAGCGATGGCGGGCCCAGATTCCGACAAATGGCTAGAAGCCATGAAATCCGAGATAGGATCCATGTATGAAAACGAAGTATGGACTTTGACTGACTTGCCCGTTGAATGGCGAGCCATAGAGAATAAATGGATCTTTAAGAAGAAGACAGACGCGGATGGTAATGTGACCATCTATAAAGCTCGACTTGTCGCTAAGGGTTATCGACAAGTTCAAGGGGTTGACTACGATGAGACTTTCTCACCAGTAGCGAAGCTAAAGTCCGTCCGAATCATGTTAGCAATTGCCGCATTCTACGATTATGAAATATGGCAAATGGACGTCAAAACGGCATTCCTTAATGGTTTCCTTAAGGAAGAATTGTATATGATGCAGCCGGAAGGTTTTGTCGATCCTAAGAATGCTGACAAGGTGTGCAAGCTCCAACGCTCGATTTATGGGCTGGTGCAAGCATCTCGGAGTTGGAACATTCGCTTTGATGAGATGATCAAAGCGTTTGGGTTTACGCAGACTTATGGAGAAGCCTGCGTTTACAAGAAAGTGAGTGGGAGCTCTGTAGCATTTCTCATACTATATGTAGATGACATACTTTTGATGGGAAATGATATAGAACTCTTGGACAGCATCAAGGCCTACTTGAATAAGAGTTTTTCAATGAAGGACCTTGGAGAAGCTGCTTATATATTAGGCATCAAAATCTATAGGGATAGATCGAGACGCCTCATAGGTCTTTCACAAAGCACATACCTTGATAAGATATTGAAGAAGTTCAATATGGATCAGTCTAAGAAGGGGTTCTTGCCTGTATTACAAGGTGTGAAATTGAGCTCAGCTCAATGTCCGACCACGGCAGAAGATATAGAAGAGATGAGCGTCATCCCCTATGCATCAGCCATAGGTTCTATTATGTATGCCATGCTGTGTACCAGACCTGATGTAAACCTTGCCGTAAGTTTGGTAGGCAGATACCAAAGTAATCCCAGCAAGGAACACTGGACAGCGGTCAAGAATATCCTGAAGTACCTGAAAAGGACTAAGGAAATGTTTCTCGTTTATGGAGGTGACGAAGAGCTCGTCGTAAAGGGTTACGTCGACGCTAGCTTCGACACAGATCTGGATGACTCTAAGTCACAAACCGGATACGTGTATATGTTGAATGGTGGAGCAGTGAGCTGGTGCAGCTGCAAGCAGAGCGTCGTGGCGGGATCTACATGTGAAGCGGAGTGCATGGCAGCCTCGGAGGCAGCACATGAAGCAATATGGGTGAAGGAGTTCATCACCGACCTAGGAGTCATACCCAATGCGTTGGGGCCAATCAAACTCTTTTGTGACAACACTGGAGCTATTACACTTGCCAAGGAGCCCAGGTTTCACAAGAAGACAAGGCACATCAAGCGTCGCTTCAACTCCATTCGTGAAAATGTTCAAAATGGAGACATAGAGATTTGTAAAGTACATACGGACCTGAATATAGCAGATCCGTTGACTAAACCTCTCCCTAGAGCAAAACATGATCAACACCAGAATTCCATGGGTGTTCGATTCATCACAATGTAACTAGATTATTGACTCTAGTGCAAGTGGGAGACTGTTGGAAATATGCCCTAGAGGCAATAATAAAAGCATTATTATTATATTTCCTTGTTCATGATAATTGTATTTATTCATGCTATAATTGTATTATCCGGAAATCGTAATGCATGTGTGAATAACAGACACCAACATGTCCCTAGTAAGCCTCTAGTTGACTAGCTCGTTGATCAACAGTTAGTCATGGTTTCCTGACTATGGACATTGGATGTCATTGATAACGAGATCACATCATTAGGAGAATGATGTGATGGACAAGACCCAATCCTAAACATAGCACAAGATCGTATAGTTCGTTTGCTAGAGTTTTCCAATGTCAAAGTATCTTTTCCTTAGACCATGAGATCGTGTAACTCCCGGATACCGTAGGAGTGCTTTGGGTATACCAAACGTCACAACGTAACTGGGTGACCATAAAGGTATACTACGGGTATCTCCGAAAGTGTCTGTTGGGTTGACATGGATCAAGACTGGGATTTGTCACTCCGTGTGACGGAGAGGTATCACTGGGCCCTCTCGGTAATGCATCATCATATTGAGCTCAAAGTGACCAAGTGTCTGGTCACGGGATCATGCATTACGGTACGAGTAAAGTGACTTGCCAGTAACGAGATTGAACGAGGTATTGGGATACCGGCGATCGAATCTCGGGCAAGTAACATATCGATTGACAAAGAGAATTGCATACGGGGTTGATTGAATCCTTGACATCGTGGTTCATCCGATGAGATCATCGTGGAGCATGTGGGAGCCAACATGGGTATCTAGATCCCGCTGTTGGTTATTGGTCGGAGAGTCGTCTCGGTCATGTCTGCTTGTCTCCTGAACCCGTAGGGTCTACACACTTAAGGTTCGGTGACGCTAGGGTTGTGAAGATATGTATATGCAGAAACCCGAATGTTGTTCGGAGTCCCGGATGAGATCCCGGACGTCACGAGGAGTTCCGGAATGGTCCGGAGGTAAAGAATTATATATAGGAAATGTTGTTTCGGCCATCGGGACAAGTTTTGGGGTTATCGGTATTGTATCGGGACCACCGGAGGGGTCCCGGGGGCCCAGCGGGTGGGGCCACCTGTCCCGGGGGGCCACATGGGCTGTAGGGGGTGCGCCTTGGCCTGCATGGGCCAAGGGAACCAGCCCCACTAGGCCCATGCGCCTAGGGTTTCCATGGGGGAGGAGTCCAAGTGGTGGAAGGCACCTCTAAGGTGCCTTGGGGGGGAGGGAATCCTTCCCCTGGCCGCCGCACCTAGGAGATCAGATCTCCTAGGCTGCGCACCCACCCCCCTTGGCCCTCCTATATATAGTGGGGGAGAGGAGGGATTTCATACACCAGCCCCTGGCGCCTCCCTCTCTCCCCGTTACGTGTCTCTCTCGTAGTATAGGCGAAGCCCTGCTACTGTGACGCCCTGCATCCACCACCACGCCGTCATGCTGCTGGATCTTCATCAACCTCTCCTTTCCCCTTGCTGGATCAAGAAGGAGGAGACATCTCCCGTCCCGTACGTGTGTTGAACGCGGAGGTGCCGTCCGTTCGGCGCTTGGTCATCGGTGATTTGGATCACGTCGTGTACGACTACATCATCACCGTTCTTTGAACGCTTCCGCACGCGATCTACAAAGGTATGTAGATGCATCCGCTGGCTCGTTGCTAGATGAACTCCTAGATGGATCTTGGTGAAACGAGTAGGAAAATTTTTGTTTTCTGCAACGTTCCCCGACACTTTCACACATAAACCTCCTTTTATCTTCCTCAAAACAGCCACCATACCTACCTATCATGGCATTTCCATAGCCATTCCGAGATATATTGCCATGCAACTTCCATCATCATCATATACATGACTTGAGCATTCATCGTCATATTGCTTTGCATGATCGTAACATAGCTAGCATGATGTTTTCATGTCTTGTCCGTTTTTTGATGTCATTGCTACGCTAGATCGTTGCACATCCCGGTACACCGCCGGAGGCATTCATATAGAGTCATCTTTGTTCTAGTATCGAGTTGTAATCATTGAGTTGTAAATAAATAGAAGTGTGATGATCATCATTTTCTAGAGCATTGTCCCAAGTGAGGAAAAAAAAAAGAGAAGGCCCAAAAAAAGAAAGGCCATAAAAAACGGCCAAATAAAAAAATTAATAAAAAATGAGAGAAAAAGAGAGAAGGGACAATGCTACTATCCTTTGCCACACCTGTGCTTCGAAGTAGCACCATGATCTTTATGATAGAGAGTCTCATGTTATCACTTTCATATACTAGTGGGAATTTTTCATTATAGAACTTGGCTTGTATATTCCAACAATGGGCCTCCTCAAGTGCCCTAGGTCTTCGTGAGCAAGCAAGTTGGATGCACACCCACTAGTTTCTTTTGTTGCGCTTTCATACATTTATAGCTCTAGTGCATCCGTTGCATGGCATTCCCTACTCCTTGCATTAACATCAATCGGTGGGCATCTCCATAGCCCATTGATTAGCCTCGTTGATGTGAGACTTTCTCCTTTTTTGTCTTCTCCACATAACCCCCTCATTATTCTATTCCACCTATAGTGCTATGTCCATGGCTCACGCTCATGTATTGCGTGGAAGTTTATAGGTTTGAGATTACTAAAGTATGAAACAATTGCTTGGCTTGTCATCAGGGTTGTGCATGATGAGAGCATTCTTGTGTGATGAAAATGAAACATGACTAAACTATATGATTTTGTAGGGATGAACTTTCTTTGGCCATGTTATTTTGAAAAGACATGATTGCTTTATTAGTAGGCTTGAAGTATTATTGTTTTTATGTCAAATGATAGACTATTTCTTTGAATCACTCGTGTCTTAATATTCATGCCATGATTAGACATATGATCAAGATTATGCTAGGTAGCATTCCACATCAAAAATTATCTTTTTTATCATTTACCTACTCGAGGATGAGCAGGAATTAAGCTTGGGGATGCTGATACGTCTCCGTAGTATCTATAATTTTTGATTGTTCCATGCCAATATTATTCAACTTTCATATACTTTTGGCAACTTTTTATACTATTTTTGGGACTAACATATTGATCCAGTGCCCAGTGCCAGTTCCTGTCTGTTGCATGTTTTTGGTTTCGCAGAATATCCATATCAAACGGAGTCCAAATGAGATAAAAACGAACGGAGATATTTTTTGGAATATTGGGAAAATCTGGAGGAAACATCAACACGAACCAGTGTCCGAGGTGGGCACGAGGTAGGGCCCCCCCTAGGGCGCGCCTCTGACCCTCGTGACCCACCTGTAAGGCGGTTGACGCTCTTCTTTTGCCGCAAGAAAGCTAATTTTCGGAGAGAAAAATCACGGCGAAGGTTTCAGGCCAATCGGAGTTACGGATCTCCATATATACAAGAAACGGTGAAAGGGAAGAATCAGGGGAACGCAGAAACAGAGAGAGACAGAGAGACGGATCCAATCTCGGAGGGGATCTCGCCCCTCCCATGCCATGGAGGCCAAGGACCAGAGGGGAAACCCTTCTCCCATCTAGGGAGGAGGTCAAGGAAGAAGAAGACGAAGGGGCCCCCTCTCCCCTACTCTTCCGGTGGCGCCGGAACGCTGCCGTGGCCACCATCATCATCACCGCGATCTACACCAACACCTCCGCCATCTTCGCCAACATCTCCATCACCTCCCCCCCTCTATCTATAGCAGTCCACTCTCCCGCAACCCGATGTACCCTCTACTTGAACATGGTGCTTTATGCTTCATATTATTATCCAATGATGCGTTGCCATCCTATGATGTGTAAGTAGATTTTCGTTGTCCTATCGGTGGTTGATGAATTGCTATGATTGATTTAATTTGCTTGTGGTTATGTTGCTGTCCTTTGGTGCCCATCATATGATAGCACGTGTGGATCACACTATAGGGTTAGTTGTATGTTGATAGGACTATGTATTGGAGGGCAAGAGTGATAGAAGCTTCAACCTAGCATAGAAATTGATGCATACAGGATTGAAGGGGGACCAATATACCTTAATGCTATGGTTGGGTTCTACCTTAATGAACATTAGTAGTTGCGGATGCTTGCTAATAGTTCCAATCATAAGTGCATAGAACTCCAAGTCAGGGATGACATGCTAGCAGTGGCCTCTCCCACATAATACTTGCTATCGGTCTAGTAAAGTAGTCAATTGCTTAGGGGCATTTTCGCAACTCCTACCACCACTTTTCCACAGTTGCTATATTTACTTTATTGTTTTTGTATCTAAACAGCCCCTACTTTTTATTTACGTAACCTTTATTATCTTGCAAACCTATCCAACAACACCTACAAAGTACTTCTAGTTTCATACTTGTTCTAGGTAAAGAGAACGTCAAGCGTGCGTTGAGTTGTATTGGTGGTCGATAGAACTTGAGGGAATATTTGTTCTACCTTTAGATCCTCGTTGGGTTCGACACTCTTACTTATCGAAAACTGTTGCAATCCCCTATACTTGTGGGTTATCACGTATCGCCGATTTGCGCCGCCAGCGGGACATGGAGCAGCAGCGCACCGATGCTCTGAGTCACGAGAAGAGCGCCCGCAACTGGGCCGACTACGTGGAGGCCGACGCCTGGCAAATAGCCCTGGAGGCTGTCGGGCACGCACGCGTTCGCGACGCCGATTTTTACTACCAGCTCGTCAAGTGGGTTTCCCGCTTGGAAGCCAAAGCTTCGGTGGACCACGCCGGCATGGAAAGGGCCAACGCGCGCGAGCAACGCGCCCTATCGCACCTCTTGCAAGTCCGAGGCGAGGCGCACGACACCGGTGCCGGCATTTAGCGTGTACCACAGATGGCAGCCAGCATCGTCTAGTTAGCTAAGAGTAAGTTAGTACTTGTACGCTACTAGAGTATTAGTGGGAGTAGATAGTTAACTTGGCTATGATGGTTGTCAACGTGGAAGTTCAGTACTCTATATGTGGATCAGACCTGTTACTTTGCTCTGAATGTTGAACTTTCCGTTTGAACGTATGGAATGGGCTGTTATTTTTTAAATGGTTTGTATTTGTCCTCCATGGGTTTAGAGGCTGACTTGTGGGCCTAGCAAGTTGACGCGTACACAATCAGGAGATGATTGTACGTGGAGAGGATGACAGCAGGGACCCGCCAAGGTCATGGCAGTACGCAAGCAAGTGCCTCCTTATTTCAAGCCAATAAAAAAAATGGCTCCTCCTAGTGGATTTCTGACATCTGGGTCCCATGCCATTGTCAACGTAGTCAATAAATGAGAGAATTGCACAACGAGCGGCTGACACCAGGGACCCAGCAGCTCGCCCAGTTATTTTTGTTTTGGGTTAATTTGATAAATGTCACTCCAAATCTGGTGTATCCGAGAAATGCCACTGCAATTTCCAAACTTTGAAAAATGCCATTTCATGCCATTTCTAGTGGCATTTTTCAAAGTCTGGAGTGGCGTTTTTCAAAGTTTGCAAACTGCAGTGGCGTTTTTCAAAGTTTGCAAAAATTGCAGTGGCATTTTTCAAAGTTTGGAAATTGCAGTGTCATTTTTATGAATCACCATAATTGGAGTGGCATTTATCTAATTTGTTTTTGAGACAGAAGCAGGGTGTCAACTGGGCTGTGCGGGACACTCTGGCATGTCTAGACAGCCTTTTCTTTTATGTTTACCATAGACCAGCCCAGTAGTTTTTTTTCTTTCTGAAAATGGCTAGCCCAGTTTTTTTGTGATTTGTCAAGTATGTCGCTTTATCAGGCCTGTTGGGCTGCAAATCTTTCAAGACGAGGAGAGCTTCATTCGGCTGGCCGAGAAAATGGCCTATCAGTAATGAGAAATGGGCTGTACATTTTTAAAACACATCAAACCGGCAATTAGTTTCAAATATCTTTTTTTCATTTCGAGATTTTAAATTGCATTGATTTTTATGCATGGAAAATTTATTGGATTTTATATTGATATACATTTATTTTTAAAATTAGTCTGAATGTGACTCGAAATTTCAGGATTAAAAACAGTTCAGACCGCACTGACATATGCAAAATTTCGTATAATTTTTTAACCGTGGCCACAATATGGGCTGTAATGGTAACAAAAATTATTATGGGCTCCAAAAAACCCGTAAGAATTAGCAAATGGGGTGTAAATTATTTGAAATAATGGCAGATGGGTTGTATGTTATTTTCCACAGATTTGAGGCTTTCCACAGATGGCATGTATACTGTTGGATGTCCATCCAACGGCCGTCGTGCTTCTTCAATCTTTGCTCTTCCTGCTCCAGCCGCTCAAACAAGCGCCGGCGGGACTGCCTGCTCCCTCCCCCCCACGGCCGGCTGTGCTGCCGAGCAGGCCTCACCGCCCCACCGTACTCCCATCGTTGGCCTAGCCATCCCTCTACTCACACACACCTGCTGTTATTCTCCGGCGACGGCAGACAGACTAGTAAACCCTCGTAAAGTCGTACTCTCCTCCGCGTGGGAAACAAAAACAACTGCCGAGTCTTCCCTACCTCCGTGTCGTTCCCTTCCTAGGCCTCGCCGTCGTCCACCGCCCTGGTGCTCTCGGTGTGGCGTGGTCAACGTGGTCAATGATCGTCATGCATCTGAAGTGGACTATACGTGGAGAGGCTGACATCTGGGTCCATGGCCACACGCAAGGAAATGCCTCCTTATTACGCGCAAAATAATGATTCCTCCACCTGACATCTGGGACCCACCGAAAGGGCCTCTGTATTTCGCGAAAAAAACGTTACCGCCGCTGACAGCTCAGACCCAACAGCTATATCTTCGCACGCAAGGAAGTGCCTCCTTATTACGCACACAAAAATGAATACTCCCCCTGCTAGCTGAGACCCAGTATAGTGGGCCTACTAAGTTGACGGGGACGAAGGGCTTTGTCAACTTAGTCAATATGCACGATTCTAGCTCGACTGACCGTACGATGTCCATCCAACGGCTGTAGTGCTTCTTCAACCTCTGGTCTTCTTGCTCCAGCCGCCAAAAGTAGCGCCAGTCGTGCCGCCTGTTCCTGCCTCCCGTGGCCGGCTGTGCTGCTGCGGAGGCCTCACCGCCCCCATACTACTCCCACCGCTGGCCAGGCCATCCCTCCACTCCACTCACCCACACCCCCTGTTATTCTGCGGCGACGGCAGCGCAGCCAAACCAGTGAACCCTCGTACTCCTCTCCGCGTCGGCATCCACTACCGCGTGTTCCCTGGCTCCGCACCGTCCCCTTCCTAGGCCTCACTGCCGCCCACCGCCATGGTGCTCCCGGCGCGGCGTGGTCAATGTGGTCAACGACCGAATTCCATCGGAAGAATACTGTACGTGGAGAGGCTGACAGCTGGTTCCACGACAGCCGCAAGGAAGTGCCTCCTTATTACGCGGAAAATAATTATTCCTCCACCTGCCAGCAGGGACCCACCGGACGCCCACTAGTATTTCGTGAAAAAACGTTTGCCCCTGACTGCTGGGACCCACCCAACGGGCCACCGTATTTCGCAAAAAAACGTTCCCCCTGCTGTCAGCTCGGACCCACCGGAAGTGCCTCCTTATTACGCACAAAAAATGAATACCCCCTGCTAGCTGGGACCCACCTTGGTGGGAGGCTGACTTGTGGGCCTACTAAGTTGACGGGGACAGAGGGCTTTGTCAACTTAGTCAATATAAACGATTCTAGCTCCAGTGACCGTACGATGTCCATCCAACGGCCGTAGTGCTTCTTCAACCTCTGGTCTTCTTGCTCCAGCCGCCCAAAGCAGCGCCGGTCGTGCCGCATGCTCCTGCCTCCCGTGGCCGGATGTGCTGTCGTGGAGGCCTCACCGCCCCCTACTATTCCCACCGCTGGCCAGGCCCTGCGGCGACGGCAGCCTCACACCGCAGCCGAACCAGTGAACCCTCATACTCCTCTCCGCGCGGGCTTCCACTGCCGCGTCTTCCCCGGCTTCGCGTCATCCCCTTCCAAGGCCTCGCCGTCGTCCACCGCCCTAGTGCTCTCGGCGCGGCGTGGTCAACGTGGTCAAGGAACGACTTCCATCGGACGTGGACTTTACGTGGAGAGGCTGACAGCTGGGTCCATGGCCGCAGCAAGGAAGTGCCTCCTTATTACGCGGAAAATAATGATTCCTCCACCTGACAGCTGGGACCGGCCGGACGGGCCACTGTATTTCGCGAAAAAAATGTTTCCCCCTGACTTCTGGGACCCACCAGCTACATCTTCGCACACAAGGAAGTGCGTCCGGGCAACAAAATGATTCGCCCCCCTGACTGCTGGGACCCTCCAGCTACATCTTCACACGCAAGGAAGTGCGTCCGGGAAAAAAAACGATTCGCCCCCCTGACTGCTGGGACCCACCAGCTACATCTTCGCAGGCAAGGAAGTGCCTGATAGTCGGGACCCACCTGGTCGAAGCGTATGTAGCGTTGTCATTCTGGTCGCGAACGTGTACGTACATATATACTGGTGGATGTAGAGGCGCGCACGTGTCGTAGTAGAGGCGCGCACGTAGCATGTACACATACGTACAGCAGCCAGGGTGCAAGAAAGAAAATACAGCCACGTATGTGTACATACGGGCGGGGTCTCGAATGCCTACTCACGCATACGTACGGCGAGGGCTCGTGTACATGGCTGGGTCGGAACGAAGAAACAGTGTTGTCGTCGTGTTCATGGGGACGCAACGGAATGCATCGTGTTCATGGGGAGGCAACGGAATGCGTCATGTTCATCAGGAGGCAACGGAATGCGTCGTGTTCATCGGGAGGCAACGGAACGCTTGGGAGCCAACCGGCTGGATCGGAATGGAGTGCGTGGTCGTGTTCATCGGGAGGGCTTGGACGGAACAGGCGATGGAAACGAGGCCTGGTGTACCGCAGAACGAAGGAAACGGACCTCCTACGGTTGAAACGGGGGTCCTGTTGATCGGGAGGGGTGTGGCGTACCGCAAAACGGAGGAAACGGACCTCCTATGGTCGAAACGGGGGTCCTGTTGATCGGGAGGGGTGTGGTGTACCACAAAACGGACGAAACGGACCTCCTACGGTCAAAACGGGGGTCCTGTTCATCGGGAGGGGTGTGGCGTACCGCAAAACGGGACTCCACGGGATACAGTTCATCTCCACCGTCGACCTCCTCCAGCCTCCACGGGCTACTGTCGACCTCCTCCAGCCTCCACGGGCTCCTGTTCATCCAGCCTCCACCGCGCGCTACTCCCCCGGCTACTGTTCAACCACCCCTCCATCGTCTACTGTTCATCCAGCCCTCCACACCACGGGGTCATGTTCAACCACCCCTCCACGGGCACCCCTCCACCGTCTACTGTTCATCCAGCCCTCCACACCACGGGGTCCTGTTCATCCAGAGGCAACGCCACAACTCACTATTCATCCACCCCCCCCTCCGGTAACGCTCACTATTCATCCAATCGATCGGCTTCAGTTAGCAGCAGTAGCGAAGGAATCGCTCGATCGGGTTCAGTTAACAGCCATCGATCGATCGCTCGGGTTCAGTAACGCGTAGCCTACAGTGCAATCGCTCGGGTTCAGTTAGAGCCCAACGCCTCGCTCGGGTTCAGTTAGAGCCAATGCCTCACACACACGCGCGTACGTGTACGAGAGAAACGTGCATCGCTCGGCCCCCGACCTCCCACCGTAACCGGGAACTCTCCGAAATTTTCCTCCCCCTCGCTTCTACCATGGTTTTTTTTCTGTCATGGACAGCCCAAAGATTGTCATGCAGCTGCGTCTCCGGCCCGCACGGGACGAAAAGCCCATTTTCTGTCATGATTTTTTGTCATAGAAGTAGGAGCCCACCACATCTATGATGATACCGGGTTTTGTCACAATTATCGTCATAGAAGTGTCATATGTATGACTGAAAAAAATTTCGTTCGGCCAAAAATGTCACGGATGTGTCTTTTTTTGTAGTGGTAGTTTGATTTTGATCCGGTCAAAGGTTGGAATTGTTTCTTTAACAAAAGCTTGCTAGATACCCTAGCTTAAAGGGCACCTTCCTCCCGTGGGTTCAATAACTTAGGGTTACCTTTGACCCAATAGGTGTGAATACTTTATGCTCCATTTCCGGATCACAAATAGGAAGTATTAGTCATCTATCGTCAATCTTATGGCTGTCAAGTACAATAGTTATATATAAATATGCACTACTTTATGGATACATGGCTCACCTCACTCCCTCACATAGTCTTTAGGAGCACGTGCTCATTCGACTGTTAAGCTGTAGCCCGCTTCTATTCTCTCTCATCCAACTCAATATAAAAACAATATTTGATGTCATATAACTCGCCTACATCATCTTATTGTACTTGGTCTTAGCCACTAGATCCCATGGTACGCATCTAAAAGTAATGTGGTAGGCACATCATATTTTCAAAACGTTCAATCCAGGACCAAACCAACTGAATGATTTGGTTGGTATCATATCTCTCCCCCCATCAGGATGCTAAACACATTATTAACTCATATCAACGACATAATCAACTAGCAAGCAATAATAAAATATCTCAAATGACAACACCTTGTCCAAACAATCATGATATAAATGATAATAGTGGTATCTCACTAGCCCTTTCTGAGACCGCAAAACATAAATGCAGAGCACCTCCAAAATTCAAGCAGCGACTAAACATTGTAATTCTTGGTAGAAAAGATCCAGTCATGATGCACCCAACATTAACTATACACAATGCATGAGGATGACAATAGTGCTCTCAGGATCTGGCACTTGTTTGAGAAGGTGATGACTCAACATAAAATTAAATAGATAGTCCCTTCACAGAGGGAAGCAGGGATTTGCAGCGGTGCCAGAGCTCAAAGTTTTAAAACAAAGATAAATGAAGTTTTGAGAAATGCACCCTTCATGTTTACTTCGCGACCATTAGTTATCGATATCTTTGATGCTAAACACATTAGTGGCGGTTCCCAAGAAATAAAAGTAAAGGTTTACTCCCCCTCCACCAACAAACACACTCCACGGCTAGCCGAATCCATGGGTACCGTCCATACCAACATCATTCCTGGGGGAGTTTTGCTTAATTATTTGTACTTTTTGATTTCAGGACTGGGAATCCCTATTACTTCCCCTCTCGTGCAAGGACGAGTAAATAAACACTCATCATCAGAATAACCCATTTAGCATGGAAGATACCGACTACCTCATGTCGCTCTATGGACAATCTAGGCACACAAAAATGGATGTTTATTTGAAGTTTTCAGAGGTGACACATGCAAATTTACTCGGAATGGTAGGATAATACTGCATATAGGTAGATAAGGTGGACTCATCTAGAATAACTTGGGTTTTAGTATTTTGATGCACAAGCACTATTTCCGCTTAGTACAGGTGAAGGCTAGCAAATAGATTGGAAGTGGCTAGCTAGAGAGCGAAAACGGTCATGAACATGCATTATGCATAATGAACATTGGATACTAGCATGAATAAGATATGAACACCATGAACATAAATATCATAGAGGCTTTGTTGGTTTTGATTCAACTACATGCATGAACATGTGCCAAGTCAATCCACTCGAAACATTCAGAGGAGGATACCATATCATCATACTACATCACAATCATTTTAACGCAATGTTGACACCCAAGATAAATCATTATCCACTCCTAGCTACTTAAGCATGGCATGAAAAACTATAATATCTAATTGTCATTGCAAACATGTTTCATCATAATATGCTGAATCATGGATACTAGGTTAAACATATTTATAAAAACAGAACAAGTTGAGTTCATACCTGTTTCTCTCTGCCACAGCCATTTCACCAAATATCGTCATTATTGCCTTTCACTTGCACGACCAACCGATACGAAAATAATAATAGTGCAAGAATGCCATGGACTAAGCTAGAATCTGCAAACATTTTATTCAAAAGGAGAATAAGGTAATTCGGGCTCTTTGTTAGATCAACAATAATGCATATGAGAGCCACTCAACATTTTGATCATGGTCTTCTCCTTGGTATGACTCAATAAACAGAAAAGAATTATAAAGAAACACACTGAAATATTTTTGGAGTTTTTAGTTTTTCTTGAAGAAAGCAAATTAAAGGAGGAAAAACAGAAACGAGAAAAACTACTTACATGAGAAAGCTCCCAACGAGCAAGAAGAAGAATCAAGAAATATTTTTGGATTTTCTTTTAATACTACAACTAAATAAACTAGAAAGAAAAACCGAAAAGAAGCAGGAAATACTTTTGGATTTTCACAAAGTTTTTCAAACACACGAGAAGATAAATCTAACATGGATGATACAATGAAAAAGTATGAACACCGACAACTGGAATGAGAAGTGTGAACATGAATGTAATGTTGGTGGAAATACATACCCCCCCCCCAAGCTTAGGCTTTTGGCCTAGCTTGGTAATCACCACTGGTAGTAGCCATCTGGTCCCATGTTGAAGTGCCGGGGAGTGGGCACCTAAGCATCCCTGAGGCGGCTCCTCTGCCACTGCATGGGCATTCCGGTAGGTAATGATGTCATCTGGCATGATCCTGTATCCACCCTCAGTTGTGATGAAGTCGGTGAGGCCAGCATTAGCAGTAAATTGTGAGAACTCTTGACGGATTCCGGCTCCATCCATGAATGGGTTATGTTGCCATTCACACGGCCGCACTTCCACCATTCTCCGAGTATGGAGGTCCCTCGGAGCTCTTCTTGGAAGCAAACTTCCTAAATAAACTCATATTATTCCTATAAATAAAATTATGAAATTATTAGTCCACAAAACTTTTGTCAACCAAACTTCACAAGATTGGCAGCAACTACTCATAAGCATGCATAGAGGCTATATTGAGCATTCAAACTACTTAGAACTATAAGAATTCAACATGCAAGCTCATCTACAGCAGCACCAAGAGTAGGTAATTATTCAAAATATAAACCACTAAAGCAAAAACTAATTGGACTAATGGAGGAGTCACATACCAAGTAGCAATCCCCAAAACAGTTTCGGAAACAAAGCTTTGAGCAAAGAGATCAAAATCCGCGGGTTTGACAGCAAGAACACGAGAGAGAGGGCAATGGTGATTTTTTCTGGAGGTAGGAGATGACATGGACTAAAGAGATAAGTGAGGGGGCTCACGTGGGGACCACAACCCACCAGGGCGTGCCTGGGGCTGCTGGCGCACCTAGGTGGGTTGTGCCCACCTGGTGGACCACCCTCTAATGTTATTTGCACTAAAATTTAGAAATATTTTGAAAAAAATCGTATTAAATTTTCAAGACATTCTGAAAACTTTTATTTTTGGGTCATTTTTATTGCACGAAAAATCCAGAAAACGGGACAAACATGGCATTTTATTTTATTTAACTAAGAAAAACATAAAAACAAAAGGTAAGGACAGAAGGTAGTTCCTACTAAATTCATCAAATTCATACCTCTCAAAGATGAACCATTAATAAGGTTGATCAGGTCTTATTAACAACCACCTTCGATTAGCATGAAACCGAAGAACTTTCGTAAAACACTAAGTTACCTCAATGGGGATATGCATGTCCCCAACAATAAGCATTTCATATTTTTTTGGCAGTAGGTAGAGGTAATTGAAAACTTCCAATAGTGAGTGTCGGAGATTTTTCAGTATAATTAATACCATTCACTTGGAATTGTTTCTTCAGAAAGTGCACCGTATGATCATTACCATTGATATGAAAAGTGACCTTGCTTTTATTGCAATCAATAATAGCCCCTGCAGTATTCAAGAAGGGTCTACCAAGGATAATCGACATGTCGTCGTCCTCGGGCATCTCAAGTATAACAAAGTCACTTAAGATAGTAACATTTGCAACAACAACAACACATCCTCACAAATACCGATAGGTGTGGCAATTGATTTATCATCCATTTGCAAAGATATTTTAGTAGGTGTGAGTTTATTCAAGTTAAGTCTTTTATATGAAGAGAAAGGCATAACACTAACACCAGCTCCTAAATCGCATAAGCAGTTTTAACATAGTTTCTTTAGATGGAGCAAGGTATACTTGGTACTCCTGGATCTCCAAGTTTTTTAGGTACTCCATCCTTAACAGAATAATTAGCAAGCATTGTGGAGATTTTAGCTTCCGGTATTTTCTCTTATTAGTGATGATGTCTTTCATATATTTTGCATAAGGGGCCATCCTTAAAATATCAGTCAAGCGAGTACGCAACAAGACTGGCCTAATCATTTCAGCGAAGCGTTCAAATTCCTCTTCATATTTTTTCTTAGTTGACTTAGGTGGAAAGGGCTTGGGTTTTTGAACCCATGGTTCTCTTTCTCTTCCATGTTTTCTAGCAACAAACTCTCTTTTATCGTATCTTTTATTTTTGGGTTGTGGGTTATCAAGATCAACAACTGGTTCTATTTCAACATCATTATCTCGTTCTTTATCTTTTTCTAGTAGAGTGTCTTCATGAACATCACCATTATGTTTTGCATTATCACCAGGTGAATGTTCATTACCAGATTGCGTTTCAGCATCAGAAATAGAAACATCAATATCATTATTAGGAGGTTTTTCTACCTCAGGCTTACTAGAAGCATGCAAAGTCCTATCATTTTTATTTTTCTTCTTCTTCTTAGAAGGACTGCGTGTATCAGTATTAATTATTTGAGAGTCATGTTCAATTATTTTAGGGTGACCCTCAGAATAAAGTGGTTCCTGGGTCATTTTACCTCCTCTAGTCATTACTCTAACAACATGATCACTGATATTATTGTTCATCAAGCAATTCTCTTTGAGATTTAGCAACTTGTTCTAACTGAGTATGAACCATAGAGGCATGTTTTCCTACACCTCTAACATCATTAGTGATTCTAAATAACAAGTCACTTAAGCGAGCAATCATACCAGAGTTGTATTTCAATTGTTTCATAACATTTTCATTGAAGTGATCTTGTTTTCTAATGTATTTATCAAACTCATAAAGGCATTGGCTAGGATGCATATTATAAGGATTGTCTTTTTCATCAAATTTCATTAAAGAATTTACCTCTACCACCTTGGGTGGTGGTGTATCAAGTCCATGTATTTCTTCAATAGGAGGTAAATTTTTGACATCTTCAGCTTTAATACCTTTTTCCTTCATACATTTCTTTGCCTCTTACATATCCTCAGGACTGATGAAAGGATCAGTATAGTTGACTAGAGGGGGGGTGAATAGGCAACTAACAATTTTAGCTTTTCTTTACCCAGTCACGACGTTGTAAAACGACGGCCAGTGAATTGTAATACGACTCACTATAGGGCGAATTCGAGCTCGGTACCCGGGGATCCTCTAGAGTCGACCTGCAGGCATGCAAGCTTGCACAAGTAAAGGTACGAGATAACCAAGAGTAGAGCTGGTGAAGACGAGGATGTGTTACCGAAGTTCCTTCCTTTTGAGGGGAAGTACGTCTCCGTTGGAGCGTTGTGGAGGCACAATGCTCCCCAAGAAGCCACTAGGGCCACCGTATTCTCCTCACACCCTCACACAATGCGAGATGCCGCGATTCCACTATTGGTGCCCTTGGAGGCGGCGACCGAACCTTTACAAACAAGGTTGGGGCAATCTCCACAACTTAATCGGAGGCTCCCAACAACACCACGAAGCTTCACCACAATGGAATATGGCTCTGCGGTGACCTCAACCGTCTAGGATGCTCAAACACCCAAGAGTAACAAGATCCGCAAGGGATTAGTGGGGGGAATCGAATTTCTCATGGTGGAAGTGTAGATCGAGGCCTTCTCAACCAATCCCTAGAAAATCAACAAGTTTGATTGGCTAGGGAGAGAGATCGGGCAAAAATGGAGCTTGGAGCAACAATGGAGCTTAGGGTTGGAAGAGGTAGTCAACTCAGAGAAGAAGACACCCCTTATATAGTGGAGAGACAAATCCAACCGTTATCCACTTAACCAACCCGCAATCTATGGTACTACCGCACAAAACCAGCGGTACTACCGCAAGGGCTCATGGTACTACCGCAGCTAGCCGCGGTACTACCGTGGCCACGACAGGAGCTAGCCCAGGCCTGTAGCAAAGAAGTTGGGGTGGTACCGCCACTCACGCGGTACTACCGCACCCCCTTGCGGTACTACCGCAAGGCAGGATTGGACTAGCCCGGGAAGGGCACGGACAAATAAAAAAACGTCTGTGGCAACTTCCGCTGACTTTCAAACACTGCAAAAATCCGACATGGTACTGCTGCATAAGGCACGCGGTACTACCGCGCAGGGAGCAGATGTAAAAAATTACATGCGCCCCTACTTCCGCTTATGGTGTTGTGCCGGACCAGGATTCACGGTACTACGGCTCCCAAGGAGCGGTACTACCGTTACCACCTGCGGTACTACCACAAAGGCCAGCGGTACTACCACATGCCCCAGAACAGCAACACTAGGAATTCTTCTTTTTGCGCAAACACGAAGAAACGAAGGATGCTCCATCGTGCTAAGGGAAAGGCGGTGCAAAGAGGAGTAAATGTGTACGTGACGATTCCACCCAACCTTTCCAAAGCGGACCCCCTCTCAATAGTACGGCTTTCCGACGACTCAAATCCACCGAAAAAGGAACGTAGAAAACCGCTATCTTCAATAATCTTCGAGGGGCACCAAACCGTCTTGTGCCTAGTAATGAAATATCTGAAATACTCAAGGCACACGATTAGTCCGCAAATGGATTATCATCAATCACCAAAACACCTTAGGGATAAATATGCCCTTACAATCTCCCCCTTTTTGGTGGATTGATGACAATACGGGATTTGCACAAGGGAGAAAATATAGAACATGAGCAAACCACACATCTCTAAAATATAGACGGGCTCCCCCTAGATGTGTGCTATTTAGATAAGTGCTTTGGACTGCACGGCACACATACTAGGATCAACACCCCCCTATATTTTATAGACATGGCATATCTTGCAATAATAATGGTAACACAAAGCAAGATAGTAAATAAGAGCATAATATATGTAGCACAATATATCATAAGCTCAATAAGGTGCGATAGATAGAGTGCATATGGCTGACACCATATGATAGATAAGTCTCACAAACTCAAACAAGCTCAAACCAAACCAAAGCAAACAAGGTTCAACGGAACAAACACAAGCGAAGCAAACACGACACGACACGGCAAATCCCTACACTCTCTCCCCCTTTGGCATCGAGACGCCAAAAAGGCAGAGAGGACACCTACAACAAAAGTGGTGGCTCAAGCATAGTAGTCACTCGCACGCTCTTCGTCGGACTCGACAGCAAGGATGGGCTCCTCCTCAGAATAAGTCCACTTGTAGCCTTGTTTTTCCATCCATTCGGCCTCTAGAGTGATGTGCTCCTCGGAGCCGCCAGAAACATTCTCTCCAAAAAACCTCATGATCTTCTTGTCACAGCGGCGACTCTCCTTGGAGGCAACGTGAGTTCGGTACTGCCCCTTGGCCTGCATGCAGAACAAGGCCTTCATCTTGGCCTTCAGCTTCTTCGCCCATGAGGGCTCAGTGGAGGGAGGTGCATAGCCAGCAGAGCTGTCCTCAGCTACATTCTCCTCCTCAATCTCCTCCTCATCAACAGCCCTCTTAGCAGCCTCAGCCTCGGCACGAGTAGTAGTGTTAGCCCACTGGGGCTTGATGCGGAGTCTGATGGGGTCATGACGGATCCAGTCAAGGGCCAAAAACTCCTCAGTGGGTTAGAGCTTCTCCCAAGTCTTCAGTATCAGGAGGAACGGATATGGACCATAGATGGGTACCTTGCGGGTGAACACTGCGAACCGAAGCTCGCACCACATGATATGTGAGACATCAAGTGGTTGTGTCTGAGAAACGCGCGCCTCCTCACAAATGAGCAACATGTCCACAAGATAGGCATGCACCTTGTCCTTGTCCCCAATGTGTGGAAAGAGGGAGTGGCGGAAGATCCGGTGCATGATGTCAAGGAACGGGTTAAGCATCCACGTCGTCTTGTCATTGGCCAGTTTCTTCTCAACATAGAATGGTTGAAGCTTGTCCTTGCTAGATGACTCGGCGTTGGCATGAGGGCGAACACCAACAGGCGTGTGGAGCCCCTCATCAGGAACTTTGAGCAAATCCATGAACTCCTTCCAAGTAGCAGTCAACTGAGGTCCATTGCTCATCCAGGTCATCCTCCGATCCTCCCCAGTATGGAAGTGGACCGAAGCAAAGAACTGGGCCACCAGCTCGGGGTCAAAGCCCAGGTGGAAAGAGATCACATCCTTAATGGCAAACTGCTCCACGAGATCCAAGGCCTCACCTAAGTAGTCACGATGCTTAGCATCCCTCATGTGATGCATGTCAATCCAGTGCACATCCACATACATATTATTCTTGGCCTTGATAACATCCAGGTAAATGAGATTCTGCTGCTTGGTCCAGAAAAGTTCATTCCCTCTGAAGTTTGCACGAGGATTCACATAGGGGTTAATCTTCCTTTGAGAAATAAACTCAGCAAGAGGTATCTAATCCATGCCCTTTGACGGTTCCTTGTACTTGCTAGTAGTGGTCTTGACATTGTGCTTGGGGGCATTGGAGCCCTTTGGAACATCCTCTTGGTTGCGCAGACGTTTGGAGCCCGTGTCACGGCTTGGATTGGAACAACAAGCAGGGACACCGGAGCCACCACCTAAGACACACACCAAACACAAACACACCTGAGAAGTGAGAAGGATCAATGCAAAGACCATAGAAAAACAGGTGAAACAAGTAGAAAGTGCATTTGGTAATTGCCATGAAGAAGATTTGACAGCAGCGGTAGTACTACTTGTTCGCGCGGTACTAAAATTTTAGTGTCGCTCCTAGTCGCAGTAGTACCGCGCGGTGGCACGGTAGTACCGGGGCTCGGAGCGGCAGTAGAACTTTAGTACCACGGCACGCGTGGTAGTACCGCGCCTGAGGAGCGGTACTACCGCACGAGCAGTAGTACCGCACGAGCAGTAGTACCGCACGGCATCAGATCCGAACCAACTGAATCTGAGAACAACCGCGATAATGAGGCAGTACTACGGTTGATCAAATCTACCACGGGACAACATATTAAGTACAATTTCTATGCATCACTACTCTCCTACATCCTACTCTTGCAAAGATTTGGCCTAAAATCTCAAGAACAACATGCATCTCCCCAAAAACCTAGAAGCGAAAGGACGAACAAAAGAAAGAGGGATTTGGGGAGAAACCTTGTTCCATGGCAAGAGGAAGTGGTGGGGAATGATCCGACCGGTCGGAATCCGAGGAGAGCGGCCAGAGAAGGAGATCTGACGAGGGTCTCCGGCGCTGTTCTTGAGCGAGAGAGAGAGAGAGAGAGAGAGAGACAAAGACCACGGGGAGAGAAAAGGACGAATGGGTATGGGGCAGTTGGAACTCCCCGTGCCCTCTCTTAACCCCCACGCGCCCTCGGTAGCGCGGTAGTACCGCACATTATCTCGGTAGTACCGCCCAGGCGGAAGTACCGCACCAAGGACGATAGTACCGCTCCCCCATGCGGCAGTAAAAAAATTACTTCCGCGCTGGGTGCGGAAGTACCGTGCGCTCCTCATGCGGTAGTACCGTGGCAGGCCGCGGTAGTACGATGTGCTCAAGAAGATGCAAGTTTCAAGAAGGGGAAAATGAAGCCTTTGCAAGGCAACCTTCAAGCGAACGGGCACACCAAAAGGCTGACACACGAGACAACTCAAACAATAACGACACAACGAACGAAAGACAAGAGACGAGAAGGACTAAGACACTCAACACAACCTCTCTAAAGAGAGGGCGGTGACCGGAGCCACCTATGTTTGAGTCAATTGGTATGGCACCACGAAGAATTATCCTTGGTCCCATGACCAAAACTCGTCTTTAAAGCACAAGTACCATCAAAAATGGCTAATGTGAAAGAGTTGATTAATTTATGCATAATGGGGGGAGGGAGAGTTCATTGAGAGAACAACACTCACCCTATGTCCATGCCTACACCTAAACGAGATAACAAGTTGAGTATGGTGGGATGTGCACGGGTTCAAGCACCATTGCTCGAATCAATGATATTTAGCTCATGCCTTAACTCGCGAAATCTTGCTTCATCCAAGGGCTTCGTGAAAATATCTGCAAGGTTATCGAGAGTGTTGACATAGTTGAGCTCGATCTCCCCTCGCCTAATATGATCCCGGATGAAGTGATACCGAATCTCAATATGCTTCATCTTGAAGTGTTGCACCAGGTTGAGAGAGATCTTGATGGCACTTTCATTGTCACACCAAAGAGGCACTTTGTCACAAATGACACTGTAATCCTTTAAAGTTTGCCTCATCCATAGAAGTTGTGCACAACAACTACCGGCAGCCACATACTCCGCTTCCGTGGACAAGAGAGACACACAACTTTGCTTCTTGGAAGACCAACTCACCAAAGAGCAACCAAGAAATTGGCACCCTCCAGAAGTTGACTTCCTATCCACTTTGTCTCCTGCCCAATCGGAGTCTGAATAGCCCACAAGATTGAAGTTAGATCCTCTTGGATACCACAAACCAAAGTTTGGGGTATGAGCCAAATATCGAAAGATTCGCTTGCCGCCACACAGTGGCTTTCCTTAGGGGCAGCTTGAAACCATGCACAAATTCCCACACTCAACATGATATCCGTTCTAGATGCACAAAGGTAAAGCAAGGAGCCAATCATGGAGCGATATACCTTTTGATTCACCGCTTTACCATTGGGATCTATGTCAAGTTGGCATTTGATGGGCATAGGTGTGGACACCGACTTGACATCACTTAGCTTGAATCTCTTGAGCATGTCTTGAGTGTATTTGGCTTGGTTGATGAAGGTTCCTTCTCTTCGTTGCTTGACTTCGAACCTGAGAAAGAACTTCAACTCTCCCATCATGGACGTCTTGAACTTGGAGGTCATGAGTGCGGCAAATTCCTCATTGAAAGCTTTGTTAGGGGAACCAAAGATAATATCATCAACATATAGTTGGCACACAAACAACTCCCCTTTGACCTTCTTAGTAAAAAAGAGTGGGGTCGATTTTCCCAATTTCAAAACCACGATCTTGCAACAACTCGGTAAGGTGGTCATACCACGCACGTGGGGCTTGCTTAAGGCCATAGAGTGCCTTATCGAGTTGGTGCACATGATCGGGAAAATAAGGATCCTCGAACCCGGGGGGTTGCTTGACATATACCAACTCATTAATAGGACCATTAAGAAAAGCACTCTTCACATCCGTTTGTTGTAACTTAAAGTTATGATGATAAGCATATGCAATCAATATGTGAATGGAATCAAGGCGAGCAACGGGAGCAAAGGTTTCACCGTAGTCGATACCCTCGACTTGGGAGTAGCCTTGTGCCACCAAACAAGCCTTGTTGCGAATGATAATCCCATGAGCATCTTGCTTGTTCTTGAATATCCACTTGGTTCCAATGACATTATGGTTCTCCGTTGGCCTTGGCACCAATCTCCACACCTTGTTGTGCTCGAAGTTGTTGAGTTCTTCATGCATGGCATTGAGCCAATCTGGATCCTCGAGCGCCTCATAGACCTTTTGGGGTTCATCACAAGAGACAAACGCGTGATGTTCACAATAGTTTGCCAATTGTCTACGAGTGCTTACCCCCTTTCTTAAGCTTCCAAACAGATTTGTCATGAGATGATCTTTGGTGGATAGCTTGGATGCGATCTTGGCGGCACGACGCTCTAATTCCTCCTCTGGAGAGAATTGAGGTGTGACGCCCTTGGTTTGACCGTACGCTAATCATACACGCAAACGTGTACGATCAAGATCAGGGACTCACGGGAATATATCACAACACAACTCTACAAATAAAATAGGTCATACAAGCATCATATTACAAGCCAGGGGCCTCGAGGGCTCGAATACAAGAGCTCGATCATAGACGAGTCAGCGGAAGCAACAATATCTGAGTACAGACATAAGTTAAACAAGTTTGCCTTAAGAAGGCTAGCACAAACTGGGGGTACAGATCGAAAGAGGCGTCGGCCTCCTGCCTGGGATCCTCCTAAACTACTCCTGATCGTCGTCAGCGGCCTGCACGTAGTAGTAGGCACCTCCAGAGTTGTAGGAGTCGTCGTCAACGGTGGCGTCTTGCTCCTGGACTCCAACGTCTGGTCGCAACAATCGGGTATAGGTAGGGGGGAAAAGGGGGAGCAAAGCAACCGTGAGTACTCATCCAAAGTACTCGCAAGCAAGGAGCTACACTACATATGTATGCATTGGTATCAAATGGAATAAGGCTATCATATGTGGACAGAACTACAGAATGCCGGAATAAGAGGGGGATAGCTAGTCCTATCGAAGACTATGCTTCTGGCCAGCTCCATCTTGCAGCATGTAGAAGAGAGCAGAAGTTAAGTTCACCAAGTAGCATCGTGTAGCATAATCCTACCCGGCGATCCTCCCCTCGTCGCCCTGTTGGAGAGCGATCACCGGGTTGTATCTGGCACTTGAAAGGGTGTATTTTATTAAGTATCCAGTTCTAGTTGTCATAAGGTCAAGGTACAACTCCAAGTAGTCCTGTTACCGAAGATCACGGCTATTCGAATAGATTAACTTCCCTGTAGGGGTGCACCACATTTCCCAACACGCTCGATCCCCTTTGTCCAGACACACTTTTCTGGGTCATGCCAGGCCTCGGAAGATCAACACGTCGCAGCCCTACCTAGGCACAACAGATAGGTCAGCACGCCGGTCTAAATCCTATGGCGTAGGGGTCTGGGCCCATCGCCCATTGCACACCTGCACGTTGCGTACATGGCCGGAAGCAGAACTAGCCCCCTTAATACAAGAGCAGGCTTACGGTCCAATCCGGCGCGCGCTGCTCAGTCGCTGACGTCACGAAGGCTTTGGCTGATACCACGACGTCGAGTGCCCATAACTATCCCCGCGTAGATGGTTAGTGCGTATAGGCCAGTGGCCAGACTCAGATCAAATACCAAGATCTCGTTAAGCGTGTTAAGTATCCGCGAACGCCGACCAGGGCCAGGCCCACCTCTCTCCTAGGTGGTCTCAACTTGCCCTGTCGCTCTGCCACAAAGTAACAGTCGGGGGCCGTCGGGAACCCAGGCCCACCACTACCTGGATGGAGCCGCCTGCCCCTTCAGCCCCCGCATCTGTATCACTTGCAGGTACTCAACGAGTCGACCCGACTTTATTCACCACCTGTATAGTATGTATATATGTATGTATATACCCGTGATCACCTCCCGAGTGATCACGGCCCGATAGTATAGCACGTCAGATAGACAAGAATGTAGGGCCACTGATGATAAACTAGCTTCCTATACTAAGCATTTCGGATTACAGGTAACGTATCAACAGCTGGAGCAACAATGACAGGCTATGCATCAGAATAGGATTAACGGAAAGCAGTAACATGCTACACTACTCTAATGCAAGCAGTAGAGAGAAGAGTAGGCGATATCTGGTGATCAAAGGGGGGGCTTGCCTGGTTGCTCTGACAAGAGAGAGGGGTCGTCAACACCGTAGTCGTACTGGGTAGCAGCGGCGTCGGTCTCATAGTCTATCGGAGAGAAGAGGGGGAAGAAACAATAAATATTACGCAAATAGATGCATGCATGACATGACAAGTAGCGGTGCTAGGGGTGCCCTAACGCGGTATGAGGTGGTAACGGTTAAGGGGGGAAACATCCAGGAAAATATCCCTGGTGTTTTGCGTTTCCAGACAGATGAACCGGAGGGGAAAGTTGCGTGTTCACTATGCTAGGGATGCATGGTGAACGAACGGGCTGCGTATTTGGGTTCGTCTCGTCGTTCTGAGCAACTTTCATGTACAAAGTTTTTCCATCCGAGTTATGGTTTATTTGATATTAATTTTCTAAGTTTTATCTATTTTTTGAATTAATTTCAGTATTTAAATTCGAATTATCCAAAATAGTAACTTGTGATGTCAGCATGATGTCAGCACTGTGTCACCGATCAGCTGACCAATTGACCAGTCAACAGGGCCACCCAGGGACCCACTGGCAGTGAATGGGCATTGCCCAGTCAGCCGTTAACTGGGTCAACAGGGCCTATGGGGACCGTTGCCAGTGACCCAGGGAGGGTCTACGTGGCGGGGCCACGTATGCCGGCCGGTGTTTGATGCTGGCGACCATGAGGGCACGGCAGCGCGGCGGATGCCACTTGAGGGCGATGGGCGCGCGTCACCGGCGGCCGTTGGGTGCGTGGAGGGGGGAACCGAACCCGGGCGAGGTGCCGCATCGGGCGGTGGTGGCGGCTTGCCAGGGGACGACCGGTAAGGCCGCCGACGGCGAGCGGGAGGGTGAGGGCGTGCGCAGGTGAAGCGGGTGCGGAGGTGCGCAGGCGAAGCAGGGGCGTGGCACGGGCGCAGCCAGGCCACGGCCAGAGGCGACGCCAGGCGCGCCGAACTCGGTCTGCAGAGGCAGGAGAGGCTGCCGACAGCAAGAGAGGGGAGGCGCCGGTGCGGCCTGGCACGGCGGAGCCGAGGCGGGAGGCGGGGCGAGTGGCGGCGTGCTCGGGCGGGGGCAGCCATAGTGCAGCAGCATCGCACGGGGGCGGCGGCGGCAGGCGTGGTTGCACGCGAGCGCGGCCAAGGCGCGGGCGAGCGCGAGAGAGCGGAGCAGCGGGCGGGCACGGGACGGGACTCCGGAAGCGGCAATGGTGGGCTCACGATGGCACCGGTGAACGCGTGCGATGGGGGAAGTTGATGCGGGGCTCGACGGTTGCGGAGAGCAGAGGCGGGAGGCGGGGCAACAGGGGCTGCGAGCCGGAGCGAGGGGTGGGGGCGAGCGCGCGAGCGGGCGGCGACCAATGGCGGTGAGCGCCGACGGACAGCGGAGGCGCCCACGGCCAGCAGCTCCATGAGCAGCAACGGCGCGGCAAGGGCAGCAGCAGAAGAAGCGGGCACGGCGAACATCATCTAGCGGCGCAAGAGGTGAAGCAGCACGCAGGTAGCAACAGGGGCATCAGTAGGCGCGGGGCGCGTGCGGACGCGGCCAAGGCACGGCCGTTGACGCGAGAGCGCATGAGCAGGGGCGCAGCGACGTGGATCTCCAACTATGACTCAAATTCGAGTAAACCAAAGAAGGGGAAAGGGCAGGTGCTCACGGTGTAGCTGTAGGTGCGATCGAGGAGGCCGGGGGAGGTCGTGGGTGACGGATCAGACGACGGGGTCGCGGTGGCCGTGGCGGGGAAGATCGACGCAGGCGACATGGCGGCGGCCTCCCAGCTCTGACCCGGCGGTGTAGACGATGGAGACGACCTTGGCGGGACCTCTGGACACCTTGGCACGGCTCGGGGTGGCTCCGGTGCATGCGAACGACGATGGCGAGGCGGCAACCGAGCTCAGTTGCGATCAAATTGAGAGGAAGAGTGCGAGAGGGTGGAATGGGATAAAGCTAGGGTTCGATGGGGGGGGGGGCTCGGGTGCGTCAAGTAGGCGCCGGGGGGGAGGGCGGATGGTTGCCACGGCGAGATGCCTCGACCATAGCCGGGGGATCTCTGTCACGATTCCCCCCTGCGTACAGGAGGAAGGGGACGGTAGTTAGATGGGCCGGCCTGGTTGGCCTGATGGCCAACTGGGCCGAGGCCCAACGGGGGAGGGGGGATTTCTTTTGCTTTTACTTTATTTTTCTGAAATTTAAAACAGGCATTGTTTGCAATTGAATAAGCCACCAAATGACTTTGTAAAAATTATGGAGCTTGGGTATTTAAATATACTACAACATTTCGTACTCGCACAAAAAAATTTGGCAGGCATAGGAGTAAATTTGAATTTTCCATTACAAGAAAAGTGTATTAAAAGGGGTTGAATGGGTACTGTTTAAATTGTTTTAGGGCATTTAGACATTTTATAAAATGTTGGCTTTGTTTATATAATTGCTTTGGGATTATTTGCAATAACATGGACACTTTTCATTATTTATTTTAAGAAATTTTATTTTACTCACTATTTGAATTTTGAATTAAAAAGGATTTTGAACCTTAATGGCTAATAGCAAGTTAAATACAATGACTTGGCATCATCAGCGTGGAGTTACTGTTGCATTACTCCCGGGGTGTTACAAATCTCCTCCACTACAAGAAATCTCATCCCGAGATTTAAGAGGGGAGTAAGGGAAAGATGTGGCTATGAAATTCTATCGAGTCTTCTCAGTCTTGGTTGCTCTTCTCGGAGAGGTTGATCCTTTACATCGACGCCTTCATTCCTCTGCTTCAGGTCATCATGAGGAAGTCATCATCCTTTTCTTCGGGAACTCCAATGTACTTACGAATAGGTAAGGGGCAGCTCAGCTACGACAACATGCTTACGAGGGAAACAATCTGGGGTTAACCATGAATGAGCATAAGATTATCTCTCGAGTTGAACATATAAAATACATCGAGAGTACAATACGAAGGTACAATGAGAGGGTCCAAGCGGATAGATAGCTGCTCAAAGTCTGAACCAGAGTGAGAAAAGGGTTCAGAGCGGCGAGAGTAAGCATTGCGTCTGATACCAGAATAGAGCAGTAGGAAGGTGGCTCGCGAATTACCTACGAAGCCAAGCATAAGGGATAACTTTGAAGCAGGGATGTATAGGAGAGTCGGGTTTCGATCCTGTGGAACTATGGGTTATGGGCCCACCATGTGGGTTAAAAGTAGGAAGGGCGGTGATGTCTTGCACGATCATGTAAGCAAGGCATGTCAGAGGATAGCCTGTTAGTTATGTCGGCAACAACCTCGGTACCAAGGGCGAGGGACGAAGAGAACCATTTTCCTGCTCGTTGAACGAGGCGGGCCAATAGGCAAGGTTCTCGTCCATCGGTGGCTACCGAAATGTCATCAACACTAGTAACAGGGTCATACTAACAGAGTGGTGCAACGAGGTGCTTACCTAAGTAGAGAATTATTAGTGCTTAGATTATATAGATCACAAGAAAGGTCAAAGAAACCAATGGAAAGGAAAATGCGATCATCAGGTTAAATAGAACAATGGAAAGGAAAATGTGTTTAAACACATATTTCAGGGGTATATCCTTCCCGAGGACAAGCAGAGCAAGATATCCATGACAGGATATAATGTAGAAAAATCTTTAGGTAAGGGGAGAGAAATTTCATGACATTACCCATACAGCGGTGTTTGGACAATTGAGCAAGAAACATTTAGCATTGGGCTTCAAATGTTCTTGTTTAAAATCTGAGTACCATAGACATGCTTAGAGATAGCATTGACATGGTCATCAGGTGAAGATCAGACTTTGGAAACACAAAGGATCCATCAAGAATAACTTGTAGAATAAGTCTTACACTTTCCCCATGGAAGAATGGATAACCTTGCTAAAAAGGAAGAACCATAACAATAGGTCCTTCGGCCAGGTGTGCTAGGTATGACATCATCTTACCGGGTCATATAAAGACCAATGTTATAACTCTTGGAAATATGTTCCAACCATCATATCCGACCGAGATTCAGATCTGATTGGTGTCAGGATAACTCAGACTTAGGGTGCCTGAGAAGAGAAGGTACGACACAAATTGACGAGATGACATTGTAAGATTCTCGGGAAAATAAACTATGGAAGTGAGTTCTGAAACAAGAGTTCATCATTAAACTAAGGAGAGGATGAGGACGTGGGTGATGGACTCAGCGATAATTCAACGAGGTATCCAAAAAGATGGATCTCCACAGTTATGTGGATAAGGAGATAACATTTGTCGGATCAAATGATATAATGAAATATGCTTGAGGAAAACATACACAATTAAACATTGGTTGAAAGGTGCGCCCATAATATGGGTTGGGTTGCACAACCAATGTCAGAATGGTGATTCAATAATCAATAGTCTAAGAATAAACAACCGACCATTAACTTCAAAGCAATAAGGTTGCTAGAATGGCAGAATCCAAATAGCATCGTTCACTGGTTGGTGTCCCGGTTAGAATCAACACGGGGACCAAGAAGAATGGTGATGGCGAGAAGCATCACTATATCAAGAATTCTTAAGAGGTGGTGAAATTATCACAACATCCTCGACATAAGAGACAGTAATACTTCAAGGTAGAACATAATACGAGCTGGATTGCAAGTTGCATCCATAGCATGAATAAGTTTGTGATGGAAGGAAGGTAAGGATGTTGTCGGTGGCAACTCAAATTACCAAGGGACGAGGATGGTACTTATCCTCATGAATTCGATCGATATCCTGCAAAGAGTCAAATGTTGATGATGATCATGAAAAATTTTGTCAAGAGATTTCATCAGGATGTAATCGACCAGCGATGACATCAAGTCAAAGGAACGATGAAGCAAGAGGTTATTGGAACCACAAGTACGACACAAATTCAAAATCAAGCTTGCTGTTCAAGGCGAAATGGTATGATGAGGAAGATCGACGTAAGCTTAGCTCATCACCGAAAGTTGCGCTCCGGGATTAAGGACCATGTAGCACAGTTAAATTTTAGCATGATAATGATATAGCCGAGCAGGCTTGGACTTACGTGATCGAGTTCAAATTCGTAAGAAATGAAGGTTACCAAGAGTTGTTTAATCGCAGTGCGGACTTGAGTCAGTTATCGGTGTCTTTGAGTGTTTAGTAACTCAGAGCCCATGAAAAATTGGAATCAGTGAGAAGGTAGCACCTGATGAAGAACTCATAAGAGTTTATGCAGTTCCATGATAATCTCGAGATATCGTAGTGTAATACTCGATGGTAGATCAAAGTAAAGGTTGGACAGGTGCAATGATCTGCAGAAGACAAGTGCTTCAACTTGTCCGAGAAATGGTATTAAGGAGAAAATATGGTCGAAACCATGATTGCAAAGGACCAAACATAGATACATGACGAACTTATAACAAGGGGATTATTATCATTTACAAGAAGCTTCCATGATAAGGTATACATCATGTCCATGGGCATGAACACAGGGTTCAAGGTTGACTCCCACTTGTTCAACGCATAACCTTTCATTCACCTCTCGTATTTTGAAAATGACATTAGTTGTTGAAAGTTTTTACCTGGTGCAATACCAGATAAGTATGACCCGTGTAATCTTTCGGGTTCACACGGATTAGGGAAGGTGTAGGTCCAACCCATCAGGGCATCTTAGGAACATATACTACAAACTTCAGAGTAAATAATACAAGCTCGAAAGTAGAGCATGGTTCACAAAGCAGATGATACAATTTACCAAAGGCATTATATACCCGTGGAAAGGCTCACAAGGTTATTGAATATTAAGGATGATGTCGGATGAAATCCAACAATGGATCTGACGATCCACAACGGAGCTGATGTGAGTATCGGTACTCTACCGGAAGAAGAAAGAATACAAGGGGATCAGATGATAGAAACAACTAACTAACTCAAGGCTCAATTGCACAGGAATTATGATTCCAAGTCAAGGGATCAGAAGCAATGCTCTGATTAGGGATGGATAAGTTGAATACTCTTAGAGGTACAATCGTCGGCAATTTGTTTGGTCGAGAACCAATTCATGTTTAAAATGACGTCTGAGCCAGAAGGATGAATTCTAGGATCCGACTGAGGATTGCAAGCATTCGCAACTTATTGTATCAATGGACTCAAAATGATGGTGACAAAGGATGCCAATAAGATTACTAATGGGGTTAACCATAATGCAGCAAGCGAGAATTTCAAGAGCAATAAGCTGCTGAGGATTTTCGGAAGATCAAAATAGTATTTCAAAGACCTTTCTGAAACACATGAACAACTAGGGGTGAGTGATACTTGGTAAGTGCGAGGGATTATCCATAGGGGTATTGAGGTGGCAAGTAACTGCTAGGCAGTAGGCACAAGTATTCTCGGAACAATAGAGAGAAATTCGGGGTATCTTGTAATAACAAGATCAACGGGGAATGATTGTATGAATGGCAAGTGTATGTAGTTATCCATAGGGTTTGACGGTGGAAGGGAATTGCAAACACAATGAGCACAAGCTCTCAGGATAACATTGGAGAGTATCTTCTGAATCTACTGGTGCAGCAGGCGATTATCTCTAATAAGGGGCTCTCCAGAAGGAAGCAATTACGAGAACCTAGAGTTAGAGTTAGCAAATTCGTTTAACCCCGAGTAGAAGAGAGTTCAGAGTCCCGGAATAAAGATCGAGAAGTAAAAGATCCTATTACCACCCAAATGGCGACGTGGTCCCGTAAGACACACAGCCATGTTAGTAAAAAGTTTTATAATGTCTAGACTCAACTTCGGCCAAGGAGTGTGGAAGGGGGATTCCTACATGCAGTCGGCTCTGATACCAACTTGTGACGCCCCCGATTTGAATGTACATTAATCATACACGCAAACATGTACGATCAAGTTCAGGGACTCACGAGAATATATCACAACACAACTCTACAAATAAAATAGGTCATAAAAGCATCATATTACAAGCCAGGGGCCTCGAGGGCTCGAAGACAAGAGCTCGATCATAGACGAGTCAGCGGAAGCAACAATATCTGAGTACAGACATAAGTTAAACAGGTTTTCCTTAAGAAGGCTAGCACAAACTGGGGGTACAGATCGAAAGAGGCGCGGGCCTCCTGCCTGGGATCCTCCTAAACTATTCCTGGTCATCGCCAGCGGCCTGCACATAGTAGTAGGCACCTCCAGAGTAGTAGGAATCGTCGTCAACGGTGGCGTCTTGCTCCTGGACTCCAACGTCTGGTCGCAGCAATCTGGTATAGGTAGGGGGGAAGGGGGAGCAAAGAAACCGTGAGTACTCATCCAAAGTACTCGCAAGCAAAGAGCTACACTACATATGTATGCATTGGTATCAAATGGAATAAGGCTATCATATGTGGACTGAACTGCAGAATGCTGGAATAAGAGGGGGATAGCTAGTCCTATCGAAGACTATGCTTCTGGCCAGCTCCATCTTGCAGCATGTAGAAGAGAGCAGAAGTTAAGTTCACCAAGTAGCATCGTGTAGCATAATCCTACCCGGCGATCCTCCCCTCGTCGCCCTATTGGAGAGCGATCACCGGGTTGTATCTGGCACTTGAAAGGGTGTATTTTATTAAGTATCCAGTTCTAGATGTCATAAGATCAAGGTACAACTCCAAGTCATCATGTTACCAAAGATCACGGCTATTCGAATAGATTAACTTCCCTGCATGGGTGCACCACATTTCCCAACACGCTCGATCCCCTTTGTCCGGACACACTTTTCTGGGTCATGCTCGGGCTCGGAAGATCAACACGTACAACAGAGAGGTCAGCATGCCGGTCTAAATCCTATGGCATAGGGGTCTGGGCCCATCGCCCATTGCACACCTGCATGTTGCATACGCAGCCGGAAGCAGAACTAGCCCCCTTAATACAAGAGCAGCCTTACGGTCCAATCCGGCGCGCGCCGCTCAGTCGCTGACGTCACGAAGGCTTCGGCTGATACCACGACGTCGAGTGCCCATAACTGTCCCCGCGTAGATGGTTAGTGCATATAGGCCAGTGGCCAGACTCAGATCGAATACCAAGATCTCGTTAAGCGTGTTAAGTATCCGCGAACGCCGACCAGGGCCAGGCCCACCTCTCTCCTAGGTGGTCTCAAACTGCCCTGTCACTCCGCCACAAAGTAACAGTCGGGGGCCGTCGGGAACCCAGGCCCACCACTACCTAGATGGAGCCACCTGCCCCTTCAGCCCCCACATCAGTATAACTTGCGGGTACTCAACGAGTCGACCCGACTTTAGTCACCACCTGTATAGTATGTATATATGTATGTATATACCCGTGATCACCTCCCGAGTGATCAAGGCCCGGTAGTATAGCACGGCAGACAGACAAGAATGTAGGGCCACTGATGATAAACTAGCATCCTATACTAAGCATTTAGGATTACAGGTAACGTATCAACAGCTGGAGCAACAATAACAGGCTATGCATCAGAATAGGATTAACAGAAAGCAGTAACATGCTACACTACTCTAATGCAAGCAGTAGATAGAAGAGTAGGCGATATCTGGTGATCAAAGGGGGGGCTTGCCTGGTTGCTCTGGCAAGAGAGAGGGGTCGTCAACACCGTAGTCATACTGGGTAGCAGCGGCGTCGGTCTCGTAGTCTATCGGAGAGAAGAGGGGGAAGAAACAATAAATATTAAGCAAACAGATGCATAGCGATGCATGACATGACAAGTAGCGGTGCTAGGGGTGCCCTAACGCGGTATGAGGTGGTACCGGTGAAGGAGGGAAACATCCGGGAAAATATCCCTGGTGTTTTGCGTTTCCGGACAGATGAACCGGAAAGGGAAAGTTGTGTGTTCACTATGCTAGGGATGCGTGGCGGACGAACGGGCTGCGTATCTGGGTTCGTCTCGTCGTTCTGAGCAACTTTCATGTACAAAGTTTTTCCATCCGAGTTACGGTTTATTTGATATTAATTTTCTAAGTTTTATCTATTTTTTGAATTAATTTCAGTATTTAAATTCGAATTATCCAAAATAGTGACTTGTGATGTCAGCATGACGTCAGCACTGTGTCAGCGATCAGTTGACCGATTGACCAGTCAACAGGGCCACACAGGGACCCACTGGCCGTGACTAGGCATTGCCCAGTCGGCCGTTGACTGGGTCAATAGGGCCTATGGGGCCCGTTGCCAGCGACCCAGGGAGGGTCTACGTGGCGGGGCCATGTTGGCCGGTCGGTGTTTGATGCTGGCGATCATGGGGGCACGGTGGCGCGGCGGATGCCACTGGAGGGCGATGGGCGCGCCTCATCGGCGGTCGTTGGGCGCATGGAGGGGAACCAAACTCAGGCGAGGTGCCGCATCGGGCGGTGGTGGCGGCTCGCCGGGGGACGGCCGGTAAGGCCGCCGGCGGCGAGCGGGAGGGTGAGGGCATGCGCAGGCGAAGCGGGGGGGAGGTGCGCAGGCGAAGCAGGGGCATGGCGCGGGCGCAGCCAGGCCATGGCCAGAGGCGACGCCAGGCGCGCGGGACTTGGTCTACAGAGGCGGGAGAGGCTGCCGACAGCAAGAGAGGGGCGGCGCCGGTGTGGCCTGGCGCGGCGGAGCCGAGGCAGGAGGCGGAGATGAGGCGGGAGGCGGGGCGAGTGGCGGCGTGCTCGGGCGGGGGCAGCCGTAGTGCAGCAGCATCGCACGGGGGCGGCGGCGGCAGGTGTGGATGCACGCGAGCGCGGCCAAGGCGCGGGCGAGCACAAGAGAGCGGAGCAGTGGGCGGGCACGGGACGGGACTCCGGACGCGGCAATGGCGGGCTCGCGATGGCACCGGTGAATGCATGCGATGGGGGCAGTTGAGGCAGGGCTCGACGGTTGCGGAGAGCAGAGGCGGGAGGCGGGGCGACAGGGGACGCGAGCGCGGTAGCTACGAGCCGGAGCGGGGGTGGGGGCGAGCGCGTGAGCGGGCGGCGACCAATGGCAGTGAGCGCCGACGGACAGTGGAGGCGCCCGCGGCCAGCAGCTCCATGAGCAGCAACGGCGCGGCAAGGGCAGCAGCAGAGGAAGCGGGCACGGCGAACATCATCTAGCGGCGCAGGAGGTGAAGCAGCACGCAGGCAGCAACAGGGGCATCAGTAGGCGCGGGGCGCGCGCGGACGCGGCCAAGGCACGGCTCGGAACGGCCGTCAACGCGAGAGCGCATGAGCAGGGGCGCAGCGACGTGGATCTCCAACTACGGCTCAAATTCGAGTAAACCAAAGAAGGGGAAAGGGCGGGTGCTCATAGTGTAGCCGTAGGTGCGATCGAGGAGGCTGGGGGAGGTCGAGGGTGACAGATCGGATGATGGGGTCGCGGTGGCCGTGGCGGGGAAGATCGACGCAGGCGACGTGGCAGCGGCCTCCCAGCTCTGACCCGGCGGTGTAGACGACGGAGACGACCTTGGCGGGACCTCTAGACACCTTGGCGCGGCTCGGGGTGTCTCCGGTGCATGCGAACGACGATGGTGAGGCGGCGACCGAGCTCAGTTGCGATCAAATTGAGAGGAAGAGTGCGAGAGGGGGAATGGGATAGAGCTAGGGTTCAATGAGGGGGCTCGGGTGCGTCAAGCAGGCGCTGTGGGGGAGGGCGGATGGTTGCCACGGCGACATGCCTCGACCATAGCCGGGGGATCTCTGCCATGATTCCCCCCTGTGAACAGGAGGAAGGGGACGGTAGTTAGATGGGCCGGCCTGGTTGGCCTGATGGCCAACTGGGCCGAGGCCCAACGGGGGAGGGGGGATTTCTTTTGCTTTTACTTTATTTTTTCTGAAATTTAAAACAGGCACTGTTTGCAATTGAATAAGCCACCAAATGAATTTGCAAAAATTATGGAGCTTGGGTATTTAAATATACTACAACATTTCGTACTCACACACAAAAAATTTGGCAGGCATAGGAGTAAATTTGAATTTTCCATAACAGGAAAAGTGTATTAAAAGGGGTTGAATGGGTATTGTTTAAATTGTTTTAGGGCATTTAGACATTTTATAAAATGTTGGCTTTGTTTATATAATTGCTTTGGAATTATTTGCAATAACATGGACACTTTTCATTATTTATTTTAAGAAATTTTATTTAACTCACTATTTGAATTTTGAATTAAAAAGGATTTTGAACCTTAATGGCTAATCGCAAGTTAAAGACGATGACTTGGCATCATCAGCGTGGAGTTACTGTTGCATTACTCCCAGGGTGTTACATGAGGAGTGGTCACTTGATCTTGATCATCTTGAGCATCGTCTTGAGCTCGTTCTTGATCTTGAGCTTGCTCTTGATCTTGAACTTGCTTGGATGATAGAACTTGACCTTGGGCATCGCTTGGTGATTCAACACCATCTTGAGGTTGATCTTGCCCTTGGTCTTGTTCATGAGGTTGAGGGCCTTCACTTTGTTCTTCGGAAGTGTGTGGGCCTTGAGTTGGTGATGGCTCCACGGGAGTGGAACATTGTCCTTCTTTTTCGTCCACAAGGGGATCCTCAATAGGTAGGATAAAACCAACACCCATTATTCTTATGGCTTGGGAAGGAATTTCATCACCTACATCACAAGTGCCACTTTGCTCCACTTGGGAGCCGTTATTATCATCAAACTCCACGTTACATGTCTCCTCGGTATGTCCCGTGGACTTATTGAGGACACGGTAAGCATGGGAGTTTGTAGCATAATCAAAAAATATGCCCTCATGAGCTCTAGCCTCAAATTTAGACAAACGAACACCTTTCTTGAGAATGAAACACTTACACCCGAACACCCGGAAGTACCTGAGGTTGGGCTTGTTACTTGTGAGTATCTCATATGGAGTCTTGTTCAAGCTTTTGCGGAGGTAGAGCCGATTGGATGCATGACATGCAGTGTTGATGCCTTCGGCCCAAAAGTTGTATGGAGACTTGAACTCCGCCATCATGGCCCTTGCCGCATCCATCAACATCCGGTTCTTCCTCTCCGCTACACCATTTTGTTGAGGGGTGTAAGGTGTGGAATATTGATGCTTGATCCCCTCATCACTAAGAAACTCATCCAAGGTGTAGTTCTTGAACTCGGTGCCGTTGTCACTTCTTATTTTCAAGATCTTTGCATTGTGTTGACGTTGAGCTTCATTTGCAAATTCAATGACGGTTTGTTGGGTCTCACTCTTCCTCTTGAAGAAATATACCCAAGTGTATCTTGAATAATCATCCACAATCACCAAGCAATACTTCCTACCCCCAAGACTATCAAAAGATGGAGGCCCAAAGAGATCCATGTGAAGGAGCTCCAAAGGGCTCTTCGAGTAAATGATAGTCGTGGGAGGGTGAGCCTTTTCATGTAGCTTTCCTTCGATACAAGCACTGCAAGCACGATCTTTGGCAAAACTAAAAAATTTTAGTCCACGGACATGGTCCCCCTTGAGAAGACTTTGCAAAGATATCATATTGACATGGGCTAAACGGCGATGCCAAAGCCATCCCACATTAACTTTAGCCATTAGGCATGTCGCGGTCTTAGTGACTCGCTCCGAAAAGTTAATCACATAGAGACCGTTTTCGACATGCCCAACAAAAACTACTTTAAGAGTCTTTCTCCACAATAGGGCCACGGTATCAACATCAAAGAAGGTGGCAAAACCCATGAGTGCAAGTTGATGAACGGAAAGTAAATTGTATGCAAGGGACTCAACAAGCATGACCTTCTCGATCGTGAGATCATGAGAAATGACAACCTTGCCGAGTCCCAATACCTTAGAGGACGAGGCGTCACCCCACTCGACGTTGGTGGGCATGGATGGAATCTTTTGCGTGTCCACCACCAAGTCCTTGCTTCCGGTCATATGATTAGTAGCTCCACTATCGAGCAACCATGATCCCCCACCGGAAGCAAACATCTACAAGAGATCAATGCTTGGTTTTAGGTACCCATTTTGTAATGGTTCCTTTGATGTTAGTAACAAGGGTCTTAGGAACCCAAATAGACCATTCAATGGACTCATAAGGAGAACCAACAAATTTGGCATAAACATGCCCATCGCTAGCACGGCACAACACATAAGAAGGGTTAAAGTCACCGGCTTTGTTGGGAAGGGAAGCATTGCCCTTCTTGGCATCACTACGCTTCACAGTGTTCTTCTTCTTCTCCTTAGTAGCACCCTCTCCCTCCTTCACAAAGGTTTGCTTAAGAGGAGGAGGTCGTTTGGCCTTGTCATTCTTCTTATTGTTCTTGAACTTGGGCGCGTACCCAATCCCTTCCTTGGCCACAACTTCCTTTTGGTTGCTCAAAAGACACAAGACCTTTCTCAAGTTGCCCCCTCAACTTAGCATTGTCCTCAACAAGATGCACATGCTCACAACATGGGTTAGTAGCATTTGCATTATCAATTAACATCATATGGGGAAAAGTGGCTCTCTCCTTGGTTAGCTTTACTTGAAGTTGATCATGAGACTCTTTGAGGCTAGCATGAGCACCCTTCAAGACCTTGTGAGCCTTGTCAAGTAAGTCAAACTACTCTTTGAGTCTAGCAAGATCAACCCCAAGCTTGGCCTTCTCGGAGTTTAGCACACGAGAAACAACAAGAGCATGATCAAGATCTTTCTTTAACTTAGCGTGATCAACGTTGTGTGACTCCTCAAGAGCCAAACAAAGACCACACTCTTCCTCAAGAGCATTGGAAAGATCCGAAATCTCATCGGCATAGTCACGACTATGCCCCTCCATCTTGGATATAGTATCTTCGTGAGCCTCGATCATGTCATTGGCTTCACCAAGTTGTTCCAAGAGAGCAACGATGTGCTTCTTGGATTTACCCTTGAGTTTACCCATAAAGGACTCAAACTCATTTTCCTCCACATTAGATCCCTCATATTCATCAATGCAATCCGTCAAATAAGGATTATTAATGATGGTGGTTTTGATGTTGGGGTTACCTTGTTGGTGGCTTTAACCATGAGGCACTTGGCGGTGATGTTCTCATTGGGTGAGTCAAAGAGTGACACCCGTGGAGTTGTCGCAATGGCAACAGAGGCCATGGCAACCGACTCACCATCTTCACCAACATCATCATCCTCATTGTACTCTTCTTGTACCACCAACGCCTTGGGAGGAGTCTTCTTGGTGAAGTTGCTCTTGTTGGGGGGAAGACTTGGCTTTGTCCTTTCGGATGAGCTTGCCACCATTGTCTTCCCTCTTCTCATAAGGGCATTCCACAACAAAATGACTCACATTGCCACAATTATAGCAAGTCCTCATACGTTTCTTGACCTTCGCGCCACTTGAGTTGTTCTTGTTGAAGTTGGGCCTTGAGTTCTTCTTGCTCCAAAATTTCCTTGAAGCAAGAGCCATGTGTTCATGATAGGCATACTTTGTATCTTCGGGGTTGCTCTCCTCTTCTTCCTCTTCGTCCTCTTCTTCCACCCTAACCTTGGATTTTAATGCAAGGTTGGGCTTCTTTCCTCTTTGAGAGCGTAGCACCGCATTGTCGGCGGTTTTGTCCAAGATGATCATAGCCACAAACTCATCCAACACATCACTTGAGGACAAGGTGTGAAAGTCCGGCCTTTGACGAATGACGGAGGACATGGCCTTGTGGTAAGGCATCATTGCCTTGAGGAATTTGTGCTTGATTCAATTGTCATCCGTGTCCTTGCTCCCATGATCTCGGAGTGAGACCGCGAGTTTGGTTACTCTCCGATAAAGCTCACGAGGTTCTTCATCTTCTTTCATTGCAAACTCATCGGCTTCATCTTGCACCACTTCATAGTTGGAGCGTTGAATGCTTGCGCTTCCCCTGTAGAGGGAAACAACTTGGTGCCATGCATCTTTGGCCATGGCGAAGGGCCGGAGGTGAGGAAGATCTTCAGGTGGAATTGCATCTTGGATGATGAAGAGAGCATTCTCATTGAATTGATTATCTGCGGCTTCTCTAGGAGTGAAGTTGCTTTGGTCATGCGGATAGAAACCTTCTTCAATGATTCTCCAAAGATTAGTATTCACATGATTTAAATGACGCTTAAAACGATAAACCCAAGAATCGAAGTCCTCATTTTTCACAATCTTAGGGGGAGGACCGGCATGATTCAAATGAGTGGAAGGAACCGGTCCACCATAAACAAGTGAAGGTTCCACATGGGCAAAGATGTCGGTGCCATTTTTACCACTAGAAGAAGGAGCCTTTTCACTAGTAGCGTCCCCCTTGTCGGAGTTAGCATCCGTCACCTTGTTGGTGGGATCACCCACTTTCAACGGTGCGGTGGATAGTTTAAGCCCTTCTAGGAATTTATTAAACATGCTTTCAACCTCGGTCGTCATGGAGGTTTTCAATGTGTCCAAAGCCGCATTGAATTCCTCACGAGAGACCGCAGTTCCCCCATCGCCCGTAGACGAGATCGGATTCACAACGGAGTGCTCCTCCACACCGTCTACGGTGTCAACCATACTCTTCGGACGGCAAAGTCCTTAGTAAAGAGACGAGGCTCTGATACCAATTGAAAGGATCGATATAGTTGACTAGAGGGGGGTGAATAGGCAACTAACAATTTTTAGCTTTTCTTTACCAAATTAAACTTTGCATCAAAGTAGGTTGTCTAGATATGCAACTAGGTGAGCAACCTATATGATGCAACAATGACAAGCACACAAGCAAGCAAAGGAACTAACACAAATAAGCTTGCACAAGTAAAGGTACGAGATAACCAAGAGTGGAGCCGGTAAAGATGAGGATATGTTACCGAAGTTCCTTCCTTTTGAGGGGAAGTACTGATACATCTCCAACGTATCTATAATTTTTATTGTGACATGCTATATTATATTCTGTTTTGGACATTATTGGGCTTTATTATACGCTTTTATATTATTTTTGGGACTAACCTATTAACCGGAGGCCCAGCCCAGAATTGTTGTTTTTTGCCTATTTCGGAGTTTCGCAGAAAAAGAATATCAAACGGAGTCCAAACGGAATGAAACCTTCGGGAATGTGATTTTTGGAACGAATGTGATCCAGATGACTTGGACCCTACGTCAAGAAAGCAACCAGGAAGGCACGAGGTAGGGGGCGCGCCTACCCCCCCCCCCCCAGGCGCGCCCTCCACCCTCGTGGGACCCACGTTGCTCCATCGACGTACTTCTTCCTCCTATACATACCTACGTACCCCCAAACTACCAGATACGGAGCCAAAACCCTAATTCCACCACCGCAACCTTCTGTACCCGTGAGATCCCATCTTGGGGCCTTTTACCGAGCTCCGTCGGAGGGGGCATCAATCACGGAGGGCTTCTACATCAACACCATATCCTCTCCGATGATGTGTGAGTAGTTTAATTCAGACCTTCGGGTCCATAGTTATTAGCTAGATGGCTTCTTCTCTCTTTTTGGATCTCAATACAATGTTCTCCCCCTCCCTTGTGGAGATCTATTCGATGTAATCTTCTTTTGCGGTGTGTTTGTTGAGATCGATGAATTGTGGGTTTATGATCAAGTTTATCTATGAAAAATATTTGAATCTTCTCTGAATTATTTTATGTATGATTGGTTATCTTTGCAAGTCTCTTCCAATTATCAGTTTGGTTTGGCCTACTAGATTGATCTTTCTTGCAATGGGAGAATTGCTTAGCTTTGGGTTCAATCTTGCGGTGTCCTTTCCCAATGACAGTAGGGGCAGCAAGGCACATATTGTATTGTTGCCATCGAGGATAACAAGATGGGGTTTATATCATATTGCATGAGTTTATCCCTCTACATAATGTCATCTTGCTTAAAGCATTACTCTGTTCCTTTGAACTTAATACTCTAGATGCATGCTGGATAGCGGTCGATGTGTGGAGTAATAGTAGTAGATGCAGGCAGGAGTCGGTCTACTTGTCTCGGACGTGATGCCTATATACATGATCATACCTAGATATTCTCATAACTATGCTTAATTCTATCAATTGCTCAACAGTAATTTGTTTACCCACTGTAATACTTATGCTCTCGAGAGAAGCCACTAATGAAATCTATGGCCCCCGGGTCTATTTTCTATCATATTAATCTTCCATCAACAAGCTATTTCTTGCACCGTTTTTATTTTGCTTTATTTACTTTGCATCTTTATCATAAAAATACCAAAAATATTATCTTATCATATCTATCAGATCTCACTTTCGTAAGTGACCGTGAAGGGATTGACAACCCCTTTATTGTGTTGGTTGCGAGGATTTTATTTGTTTGTGTAGGTGCGAGGGACTCGTGCATGGCCTCATACTGGATTGATACCTTGGTTCTCAAAAAACTGAGGGAAATACTTAAGCTACTTTGCTGCATCACCCTTTCCTCTTCAAGGGAAAACCAACAGAGTGCTCAAGAGGTAGCAAGAAGGATTTCTGGCGCCGTTGCCGGGGAGTCTACGCAAAAGTCAACATACCAAGTACCCATCACAAACCCTTATCTCCCGCATTACATTATTTGACATTTGCCTCTCGTTTTCCTCTCCCCCACTTCACCCTTGCCGTTTTATTCGCCCTCTCTTTCCGTTCGCCTTCCTCCTTCTTTTTGCCCCTTGCACTTTCTGTCATTATGTCTGGAATTGGGGAAATTATTGTCGATATGGACAATAATAATATCATGGAAAATTCTGACGCTCCTGCTGAAGAACCCCCTATCTTACATACAAAAAAATTCCGAATTGGTAGTGGCAATATTATTGGAAAAGGAGTTATCCAAGATTTCTTTACTTGTGCCGGTGCTTTGCCTTCTATGGGTAGTTCTATTCTTCATAGAATAGTAGTCTTGCGGACGATATAGCCATGCTTGTAGTTGAACTTGAAAGACAATTTATGCACATGCATCCTTGCATACAAAGGATTTTCCTAGAATTTTCTAATATTGAGCATTCTTCTGTTAAGCGTGCCGCTACTATCTTTTTGGCTCATGAGTTTAGATTTATAATAAAAGAGGCCAAAGAAATCTTTGCGCATTATAGGGTGGACGCTGGCAGTCCTCCCGTAGAGGCTATTCTCTTTGATCAAGAAGAAATAATGCGTTCTCAATCTCTAGACTATGTTGCTTTCAATGAAAATCTTAGAAAAAGGGTTCCCACCAATGTTCTAGTTGATAGTATTTTTGAACTTAACAATGATTTGGCTATTCGAAATAATGAGCTAGGATATTCTCTCAAGTCTAGGCTCACAAAGTTCTGTCAAAAGAATGCTTATAATGATGAATTGGTCATGCAATACGAAGGGCCGAAAGAGGAACCTATACCTCCTAAAGTTGATATTGGGGACTTTTGTCCCATTAAATTTAGCCCTTTTGATTACGTTTGCTTGCCTCAAAGAAAACTTGCTGCTGAACGTAGAGAATATGAAATGAGTTTTAATGATCTATCCTATTATTATGGTAATACCTAGACCTATCTTCGCTTTTATGCCTAGCTAGGGGCGTTAACGATAGCGCTTGTTGGGAGGCAACCCAATTTTGTTTTTATTCCTTGATTTTTGCTACCGTTTAGTAATAAATAATTTATCTAGCCTCTGTTTTGGTTGTGTTTTTGTGTTTAATTAGTGTTTGTGCCGAGTAGAACCATTGGGAAGACTTGGGGAAAGTCTTTTTAATCTTGCTGTAAAAAACAGAAACTTAAGTGCTCACGAGAATTGCTGCCATTTTTATTTGGAAAGTGATATTTAGTTAATTCTTTTTTAAGATAATTAATACATAAATTCCTCATGTCCAGCGATTTATTTTAAAAAATTTGGGGTTCCAGAAGTTTTCGTTAGCTACAGATTACTACAGACTGTTCTGTTTTTGACAGATTCTGTTTTTCGTGTGTTGTTTGCTTATTTTGATGAATATATGGCTAGTAAAATAGTTTATAAACCATAGAGAAGTTGGTATACAGTAGGTTTAAACACCAATATAAGTAAAGAATGAGTTCATTACAGTACCTTGAAGTGGTGTTTTGTTTTCTTTCGCTAACGGAACTCACGAGATTTTCTATTTTGAGTTATGTGTTGTGAAGTTTTCAAGTTTTGGGTAAAAGATTTGATGGATTATGGAACAAGGAGTGGCAAGAGCCTAAGATTGGGGATGCCCATGGCACCCCGAGATAATCTAAGGACACCCAAAGCTTGGGGATGCCCCGGAAGGCATCCCCTCTTTCGTCTACTTCCATCAGTAACTTTACTTGGAGCTATATTTTTATTCACCACATGATATGTGTTTTGCTTGGAGCGTCTTGTATTATTTGAGTCTTTATTTGTTAGTTTTCCACAATCATCTTTGCTGTACGCACCTTTTGGTAGAAACTCACATGATTTGAAAATTATTAGAATACTCTATGTGCTTCACTTATATCTTTTGAGTTATGTAGTTTTTGCTCTAGTACTTCACTTATATCTTTTAGAGCATGGTGGTGAATTTATTTTATAGAAACTATTATTATCTCATGCTTCACTTATATTATTTTGAGAGTCTTAAACAGCATGATAATTAACTTAAACTGGGAAATTAATCCTAATTGCTAGGCATTCAAGATTAGTAAAAAAATCTTATGAGTGTGCTGAATACTAAGAGAAGTTTGATACTTGATAATTGTTTTGAGATATGGAGATGGTGATATTAGAGTCATGCTAGTTGAGTAGTTGTGAATTTGAGAAATACTTGTGTTGAAGTTTGTGATTCTCGTAGCATGCATGTGTGGCGAACCGTTATGTGATGAAGTCGAAGCATGATTTATTTATTGATTGTCTTCCTTATGAGTGGCGGTCGGAGACGAGCGATGGTCTTTTCCTACCAATCTATCCCCCTAGGAGCATGCGTGTAATACTTTGTTTTGATAACTAATAGATTTTTGCAATAAGTATGTGAGTTCTTTATGACTAATGTTGAGTCCATGGATTATACGCACTCTCACCCTTCCACCATTGCTAGCCTCTCTAATACCGCACACCTTTCGCCGGTATCATACACCCACCATATACCTTCCTCAAAACAGCCACCATACCTACCTATCATGGCATTTCTATAGCCATTCTGAGATATATTGCCATGCAACTTTCCACCGTTCAGTTTACTATGACACGCTCCATCATTGTCATATTGCTTTGCATGATCATGTAGTTGACATTGTATTTGTGGCAAAGCCACCATTCATAATTCTTTCATACATGTCACTCATGCATCATTGCACATCCCGGTACACCGGCGGAGGGATTCACATAGAGTCATATTTTGTTCAAAGTATTGAGTTGTAATTGTTGAGTTGTAAGTAAATAAAAGTGTGATGATCATCATTTTTAGAGCATTGTCCCAAGTGAGGAAAGGATGATGGAGACTATGATTCCCCCACAAGTCGGGATGAGACTCCAGACTAAAAAAAAGGAGTCCATAAAAAAGAGAAAAGGCCCAAATAAAAAAATGATATAAAAAGAGAGAAGGGACAATGCTACTATCCTTTTACCACACTTGTGCTTCAAAGTAGCACCATGATCTTCAGGATAGAGAGTCTCCTATGTTGTCACTTTCATATACTAGTGGGAATCTTTCATTATAGAACTTTGCTTGTATATTCCAATGATGGGCTTCCTCAAAATGCCCTAGGTCTTCATGAGCAAGCAAGTTGGATGCACACCCACTTAGTTCCTTTTGTTGAGCTTTCATATACTTATAGCTCTAGTGCATCCGTTGCATGGCAATCCCTATTGATATCTATTAATGGGCATCTCCATAGCCCGTTGATACGCCTAGTTGATGTGAGACTATCTTTTCCCTTTTTGTCTTCTCCACAACCACCATTCTATTTCCACATATAAGTGCTATGTCCATGCTCACGGCTTGTTGCGTGAAGATTGAAAAAGTTTGAGAAACCAAAAGAGTATGAAACATTGCTTGGATTGTTCATCGGGTTGTGCATGATTAAATACTTGTGTGGTTGAGATTAGAATCAGCCGAGTACTATGATTTTTGTAGGGATAACTTTCTTTTGGCTGTGTTAATTTTTGAGAAGACATTAACTTAGGTTAGTATGCTTGAATGTATTATTTTATTGTCAATATTAACTTTCTTGAATCTTTCGGATCTGAAATATTCCATACCACAATATAGAAGAATTACATTGAATTTATTGCAAGTAGCATTCCCCATTCAAAAATTCTGTTTTTTTTATCATTTACACTCGCAAGGGACGAGCTAGGAATTTAAGCTTGTGGGGATTGCTTGATACGTCTCCAACTGTTATCTATAATTTTTTATTGTCCATGTGCTATATATTTATATTCTTTTTGGACATTATTGGCTTTATTATAACGTCTTTATATTATTTTTGGGACTAACCCTATTAACCGGAGGCCCAGCCCAGAATTGTTGTTTTTGCCTATTTTCAGGAGTTTCGCAGAAAAGAATATCAAAGAGTCCAAACGGAATGAAACCTTCGGAACTTGGAATTTTCGAAACGAAATGTGATCGGGAGGACTTGACCCTATTCAAGAAAAACCGAGAAGGCACAAGGTAGGGGGCGCGCCTACCAGGCGCGCCCTCCACCCTCGTGGGACCCACGTTGCTCCACCAACGTACTTCTTCCTCCTATATATACCTACGTACCCCCAAACTACCAGATACGGAGCCAAAACCCTAATTCCACCACCGCAACCTTCTGTACCCGTGAGATCCCATCTTGGGGCCTTTTCCGGAGCTCCGCTGAAGGGGGCATCGATCACGGAGGGCTTCTACATCAATACCATAGCCTCTCCGATGATGTGTGAGTACTTTACTTCAGACCTTCGGGTCCATAGTTATTAGCTAGATGGCTTCTTCTCTCTTTTTGGATCTCAATACAATGTTCTCCCCCTCTCTTGTGGAGATCTATTCGATGTAATCTTCTTTTGCGGTGTGTTTGTTGAGACCAATGAATTGTGGGTTTATGATCAAGTTTATCTATGAACAATATTTGAATCTTCTCTGAATTCTTTTATGTATGATTGGTTATCTTTGCAAGTCTCTTCGAATTATCAGTTTGGTTTGGCCTACTAAATTGATCATTCTTGCAATGGGAGAAGTGCTTAGCTTTGGGTTCAATCTTGTGGTGTCCTTTCCCAGTGACAGTAGGGGCAGCAAGGCACGTATTGTATTTTTGCCATCGAGGATAACAAGATGGGGTTTATACCATATTGCATGAGTTTATCCCTCTACATCATGTCATCTTGCTTAAAGCGTTACTCTGTTCCTTTGAACTTAATACTCTAGATGCATGCTGCATAGCGGTCGATGTGTGCAGTAATAGTAGTAGATGTAGGCAAGAGTCGGTCTACTTGTCTCGGACGTGATGCCTATATACATGATCATACCTAGATATTCTCATAACTATGCTCAATTCTGTCAATTGCTCAACAGTAATGTGTTTACCCACCGTAATACTTATGCTCTCGAGAGAAGCCACTAGTGAAACCTATGGCCCCGGGGTCTATTTTCTATCATATTTATCTTCCATCAACAAGCTATTTCTTGCACCGTTTTTATTTTGCTTTATTTACTTTACATCTTTATCATAAAAATACAAAAAATATTATCTTATCATATCTATCATATCTCACTTTCGTAAGTGACCGTGAAGGGATTGACAACCACTTTATTGTGTTGGTTGCGAGGATTTTATTTGTTTGTGTAGGTGAGAGGGACTCGTGCGTGGCCTCCTACTGGATTGATACCTTGGTTCTCAAAAACTGAGGGAAAACCAACATAGTGCTCAAGAGGTAGCAAGTACGTCTCCGTTGGAGTGGTGTGGAGGCACAATGCTCCCCAAGAAGCCACTAGGGCCACCGTATTCTCCTCACGCCCTCACACAATGCGAGATGCCGTGATTCCACTATTGGTGCCCTTGGAGGCGGCGACTGGACCTTTACAAACAAGGTTGGGGAAATCTCCACAACTTAATCGGAGGCTCCCAACAACACCACGAAGCTTCACCACAATGGAATATGGCTCCGCGGTGACCTCAACCGTCTAGGGTGATCAAACACCCAAGAGTAACAAGATCCGCAAGGGATTAGTGGGGGGAATCGAATTTATCTTGGTGGAAGTGTAGATCGAGGCCTTCTCAACCAATCCCTAGAAAATCAACAAGTTTGATTGGCTAGGGAGAGAGATCGGCGAAAATGGAGCTTGGAGCTGTAACACCCACGATGCGGCTATATCTCCCACGTGTCGGAGCACGACTTAGAGGCATAACCGCATTGTAGGCAATGTCGCAAGAGGGGTAATCTTTACACATCCCATGTACCGAATAAGAAAGAGGTACATAGTTGGCTTACAATCGCCACTTCACACAATAACATAAATATAGCATTACAATCATTCAGATACAATCAAGGTCCGACTACAGAACCAAAATAAAAGAGGACTAACCCTAATGCTACAGATCCCCGATCGCCCCAACCGTGCTCCACTACTGATCAACTGGAAACGGAACAACATAACAAACACGATCTTCGTCGAGCTCCACCTTGAGCTCGGTTGCGTCACTTGCACGGTATCATCGGCACCTGCAAACTGGTTTTGGAAGTATCTGTGAGCCATGAGGACTCAGCAATCTCACACCCGCAAGATCAAGACTATTTAAGCTTATGGGTAGGGAAAAGGGGTAGTGAGGTGGAGCTGCAGCAAACACTAGCATGTATGGTGGCTAACATACGCAAACGAGAGCGAGATGAGAAGCAATTCAACGGTCGTGAACTAGAAATGATCATGAAGTGATCCTGAAACTACTTATGGTCAAGCATAACTCCAACACCGTGTTCACTTCCCGGACCCCGCCGAGAAGAGACCATCATAGCTACACACGCGGTTGATGCATTTTAATTAAGTTAAGTGTCATGTTTTCTACAACTGGACATTAACAAATTCCCATCTGCCCATAACCGCGGGCACGGCTTTCGAAAGTTCATAACCCTGCAGGGGTGTTCCAACTTAGCCCATCACAAGCTCTCGTGGTCAACGAAGGATATTCCTTCTCCCAGCAAGACCTGATCAGGCTCGGAATCCCGGTTACAAGACATTTTGACAATGGTAAAACAAGACCAGCAAAGCCACCCGGATGTGCCGACAAATCCCGATAGGAGCTGCACATATCTCATTCTCAGGGCACACCGGATGGGCAATCCATACAACTAAAACCAACCCTCAAGTTTCCCGAGGTGGCGCTGCAAGGGGCTCTAGTTTGGACCAATACTCATAGGAGCACTGGCCCGGGGGGGTTAAATAAAGATGACCCTCGGGCTCCGGAAACCCAAGGGAAAAAGGCTAGGTTGTTAGTGCAAATGTAAAACCAAGGTTGGGCCTTGCTAGAGGAGTTTTATTCAGGGCGAACTATCAAGGGGTTCCCATTATAACCCAACCGTGTAAGGAACGTAAAATCAACGAACATAACACCAGTATGACAGAAACTAGGGCGGCAAGAGTGGAAAAAAACACCAGGCAGAAGGCCGAGCCTTCCACCCTTTACCAAGTATATAGATGCATTAACGTAAACAGTATACAGTAATGATATCCCAACAATATCCATGTTCCAACAAGGAACAAACTCCATCTTCACCTGCAACTAGCAACGCTATAAGAGGGACTTCGCTTCACAAACGCGACGTTATCGGAACTAACCCGAAGAGGCAACCCGAAGAAGCATGGCATGGCAAAGTGCACAAACAATCCTACAAATTAAGTGGAGCTCAATATGCAACTCCGTTGCATAGTGACGTAACACCACGTGACTTATTTAGTTCTCTCTCGTTTATGTACTCAACAATATTAAATGTTGGTTAGCATGGCAAGAGGTGAAGCATAAAGAAAACTACCTATCTAGGCAAGTTTAAATGAGGCCAGAACAACAAACAACAAGTCCGGAAACTCCTCATGTGCATAGTTTAAGGTTTGGTACTGTTTTGCCCTAAACACAATTTTATAGTTGTTAAACATGCAAAGCAATGTCACCATGTTAAACTAGGCAAAATTCTACCCCATTTACATATAAAGTTTGTTAGGTTTGGAGCTACGGTTATTTAGTTATGAAATAAATCATTTTAACATGGCAATTAAGCAAATAAAAGCAAACATCAGTTTAAGCATTTTAAACATAGATGAAAATTGCAAATTATGAAACTAGACAAAATTCTAAGCATTTTTCATATTTGGAGTTTTTACATTTGATGCATGGTTGGTGAGTTATTCAATGCAAGAAGAACAGGGACTTTTCTGTAAAACAGCAATTCCCAGGTTAAATAGCAAAAATGTTCAGATATGGCAAAAAATGATGCAGGCCGAATCCGCTGAACTGGGCCAACAGATAGGAGGAGCTGTGGGGAGCTCACCCATGGGCCAAGGCCCGGTCGGCGAGAGGCAAGCCTGGCAGGCCTCCTGGGCTGGCTGGATCGAATCGAGGAGGTGGAAGGGGGCGCAGTCAACAACAAAGTGGGACTTGTCGCTGGGTCTTCCTCCTCGCGCAAGGGCAAAGCAGAGGATCGGCACGGCGAGGGATGCGGGGCACAGGGAGGTGCGGCTCCGGCGAGCGGGGCCGGAGACGGGGCTTTGAAGCAGCGCGGATCCGGGCGCTAGACGGCGTCCCAGGTAGGATTCGAGGCGAGGCAGGGGAAGACGGCGGTGACTGCTGCTTGCAAACATGGCGCCCATGGCTGACGAGAAAAACTCCTGAGAGAGAGAGAGAGCTGGAGAAGGAAGGACGGAGAGGAGGCGCTGGGGCGCTGGGATTCCGCTAGTAGCCGGCGAGCGGGTCGATCCGGCGTCCTCGGTCATGGCCACGTCGGCCGGTGGGGTTGAGGAGAAGCTCGGGACGCTCCTCTCCCTCTGGAGCTTCTGGAGTGCGAGGCACTTGCTCAGGAGGAGCCAGAGGCGCGGCGGACGAGCGTTGCTCGCGAGGTGGACCGATGGACAGATAGGGAGAGAAGCGGGCTGCAGGCTGATTGGGTGGCGCTGAAAACAAGGGGAAGATGGCGGCCTTGTAGATGTTTGGGGAGATCCCGAGGGGATTTTGTGGAGTGGCGGCGGCGATGGGACAAACCCCCTAGAAATTAGGGTTGGCTTGATTTGGTAGGGGTTGGACTATATATTTGGAAATAGAATTGCGGTTGGACCCTCCGATCGCAATCGGATGATCGCGAATAAAATAGCTAGGGAGTCTAAATAAGAAAACGGTGATGTTTTGTAGATGTTTGGGGATGATCCGGACCCAACGGTGACGACTGTCCGGGTCGGGTTCGGGACAACTTTCGGACGCGCACGTGAGGGGGTCGATGCACCATGTAAGGATGGGTTTCGGGGCCTGGCGGTTGATAGCGAACTGTGCAGAAAGCTTTAGGCTGAGAGAAGAGAAGAGAGAGAGGCCCGGCGACTGTTTCCGGAGACCGAAAACGTCCAACGTGTGCCCGGCTATAATGCCGCTATCGTTTAACGGTTGGGCTATCAAACGAACTCCGAATGCGATGAAACTTGACAGGCGGTATATCTACACTATAATAAGACCACACGCCAACATTTCAACCCAATCCGAGAACATTTTCCGGCCACTTATAAAATAATATTTTGGACGTGCCGCGGGCGCGTGCAAGGGTGTCTGGACTCAGAACGGACAACGGAAGGAACGGGGAGGCCGAGATGGATGCAAGTTTTGAAAACATGAAGATGCAATGCACATGATGACATGGCAAGATGCAACACGCAAGCAAATGACATGGCAACAACAGCGAATAACTGGAAGACACCTGGCGTGTCGGTCTCGGGGCGTTACAACACTCCACCACTACAAGAGGATCTCATCCCAAGATCTAGGATGGCACCGGAGGGAAAACGGAAGAGGAAGAGAAGAGGTAAAACTAAGTTGCTTCTTTGACAAACGAGTGAAACCAAAGAATCTTGAGAGGTTGAACAACTTCGAGAAAAGAATAGAACGGAGATGAACAAAGTTGAAAAACACTCCGTTGTAAAAGAGGAACAAGGCACATTACGAGAACCTTGGAGGTTGAAAGACAAAAGACAAGGATTGCAATGGACAAGAAGTACATGCAAACACTTCGGTAGAACGAGATGCACAAGGAACGATAAGGATCAATTACGACAACACTCCGGTTGGAAATGGAAGGTAAAGAATATGAGCTTGGCAAAACGAAAGCACTTGGGTGAAGACTCCGGTTAGAAGAGGAATGATAGACATAACACTCCGGTTGAAACAAGATAGAGAAGGGAAAAGAATGATATAATTTGGACAGCACTCCGACTACAAATGGAAAGAATTAACAAGAACTTGACAAGATGAGAGGATACTTGATGAAATCAACAACACACTGCCTCTGGAACTATTGAAAGAATGGCACAAAGGGTAAGAACGATTTCAGACGGCACTCCGGTTGAGAAGGGAGCCAAAACTTGACAGAATGGGAAGAACTTGAAAAGAGGGCATGACACTCCGGTTAAATGGATAAGCACGAACGGAACATGATCTTTGACAAAACGAGATGATGGGTGAATATAGCAACAAAACAATGTCTCCGGAATGAAAGAAAAGAAGTTGCATCGTTGGAAAGGAAAGAATTCAGAAGAAACTGACAACTTCTGCCACAATTGAGCTTGGAAAACACCCTTCAAAGAAGGTTAAAACGGAATTGTTGGAAAAACCAACAACGAAACGAATAAGCTTATAGTGGGCTTATGAAAAGCATCTCAAAATTTAAGTGAAATTCTGCCACTAACGGAAACAATTGATTGGATTGATATGAACAAGAAGACGAGAAACTTATTTCACCGGGAGGATAAATGAAGAACTTGGGTCATTTATGAGAACCATAAATAGCAACAATCCTTAGGGAAGGCTTTAGATGAAACATGACACAAGATAACTCCAACGAAGAGAGTGGTGGATTTAAAATATCTCATTGTTGACAACATGTGAATCATGAAACATGAGCTCAAATTGTCAAGAATGGCATAACACCACTTCAAAAGATAAGGTAGAAAGAATTGCACTTCGGATTACAAGATGAAGAATGCTTGAGCTCTTCTGAAAAGAATCTTGATGAACACTTCAAGAAGGAATTAAATCCTTTATGAACCATCATGTAGCGCCTCCATGAAGAACTCCGGTAAACAAAAGGATAACAAAAAGAAAGAGAAGTTGAAAACACAAGGTGAATCCTTGCAATGATTAGATGGATCTTCGCGACGATATAGTTGAGAAAGCTTGGAAATCCGGAGAAGAAAAGATGAATCAAGTGAAACCGAGAATTTTGCTGAACCTCCGGGATAAGGAATTAATCTCTTGAAAGAAAACAAGAATAAGAATTACATTATGCTTATCCTTAATCAATTAAATTGATGACAAGCAACGGATTTGGCATACTACTTATTCTCGTAGAAAGATTAAGATAGATATAGCGCAAACTTGAGAAGGTCTTCAACGATCCACCGGTAGAATTTGGAGAGCACAAATGCATTGATATGATAAACGAAGGAAGAAGAATCTTGGAAGAACCACCATAAAAATTGAAAAAGAAAGTGCCAAAGACACAATTCCCCGGGAAGAATTAGAAAATGAATATAAAGACTTGAGGGGATTTGATACAAGAGAACAAAGAGATCATGAACTGATTAGAATATACTTGAATGATGCACCGGTAAGATTTGGAGAATGATAGCTGAAAGCTGGAATGAATAAATCTTCTGCAATGATGGCCTTCGGAGAATCAAACTGAAAAGACTCATGAATTACTCCGGATGGGTGAAAAGAATACTCACAATCGAAAATAATTATGAGAGGATTACATTAAACTAGAACCATGAATCTTGAAGAGAATGGAGCAAGATTTAAGAGAAACTCTTCTTCGGTCTTGAAAAGTTGAGAATGACAACGAGAAACACCACCATGAGTTGTTGAGATACTCCGGGATGACGAATACAAAGGTTGAGCCAACGATGAAAAGAGTTATAAGATCTTGGAGAAAGGCATTTGGCTGATGAAAATTCATTATTACGTCAAACTTTGAATAAGAATTTGAGAGATAGCTCCGGGAAAAGAAAAGAGTCAGGTAAGATCCTGGAAAAAGACCTGTGGGTTAGGGCCCACTAAAAAGATACACCATTAAACGATTACTTGAAAGAGAGATTGCACCGGTTAAATTAAATGGCTTGAAAGAGATAACATCCTCAAAAGGACTTGAGCGAATTGAGAATGGAAACTTGAGTCTTCTGAGATATCTTCAGCACTCCGAAATAATTGAATAGTGAGAGGTGAAAGATTAAGAGGTGCACCGGCATGGGAAAGCATTTGCAACAAGGAAAAGATATGATTGGCAAAGCTTGAATTGAATTCACCGGATAAAAAGAGAACAAAGAATGATGAACTAGAAGCTCCATTAGTATCTTCCTGAGAATCACCGGATAAGAACATTGAAAGAGATGAGTAAAGAGGCTTCACATCCATAAGATGGGTACTTGATTAAGATATCTGAGTCCTTGAAGAAAAAGGGATGGGAGGGTGGGAAAAACAAAAGGAACTTGGGACGGATGAAACATACAACGTTGAGAAGACTTGGAGTTGATCTTGCGGATGAGACAAATGATAGGATCATCTTGAAGAGAATTACACCGGTTGGAAAGAATTGACATGACAATCTCGATTATCATGAAGGATTAGTATTCACATAGAAGTATGAGAACACCACTTAGGAAAAGGCATGGAATCAACACTTGACATTGAAGCAACTCGAATACCACAACAGAAGAAAACAAAGGATTGGCTTGCAGAATAAGCCGGAACAAACATATGATAGAGATTTCGTCCGAACTTTTTGTGATGGGGCCCACACGGGCTCGATCGTACAGCACCATCATGTACAAGGTAGTGCACATGACATACGAAGCGTCCCTGAGTTAGCATAGCCAAGGACTCTTTAAGACACAACGAGACCACTGTAAAACCAACCATGGATAGGTGGACCACTAGACGTCGAACCCCAATCTCAAATCATGCATCTGTCGAAAAGATATCCTAGGGGCTACTTGAATTCCCACTTATAAACTACCGAAACTTTCCGGTTATGCAATCAGGTGTTGGGGATACAGGGGAAGCATAATATCTCACCCAAAACTAGTAAATCCTACATCCAGATGTATCCATCCTTCAACACATAACCAAGAAGCCTTCGGAAATCATTTACCTCAACCTTCGAAAAGCATCTGTTATAAGAGTTATGGCAATACTCCCGAACTACCGCCCCAGTACTGGGTAGCGTCGAGGTTATCTCACCAACAACTGCATAAAAGAGATTTTCGATGTCGGCGAAACTCAGGTATTCCAGAACTGCAACGATGAAATTGTGACGACAACACCTCGGAGCTCAACTCCCCGGGACACTACCACAACCCCTAAATGTCAGGAGGCACCAAGAACAATGTTCTCGTCACAAAACTATCAGAACGATTCCAAGATACCCGCGTGATCCTAAATTTTTTAGTGAAATTTGAGAAGAGAAGAGTCAAAACTCTACGTCAGGATGCCTCACCAGAGCGACGAAGGGACTGAGGAGTAAAGAGAATCCTACTCTCCGATATATATAATCCTAAAAGACTCAAAACATTTTTTTTCTAGACTCAACAACGCCAGCGATTCGATCAAGCAGGGGGCTCCTAAGTCGGGGAAGGCTCTGATACCAACTTGTAACACCCACGATGCGGTTATATCTCCCACGTGTCGGAGCACGACTTAGAGGCATAACCGCATTGTAGGCAATGTCGCAACAGGGGTAATCTTTACACATCCCATGTACAGAATAAGAAAGAGGTACATAGTTGGCTTAAAATCGCCACTTCACACAATAATATAAATATAGCATTACAATCATCCAGATACAATCAAGGTCCGACTACGGAACCAAAATAAAAGATGACTACCCCTAATGCTACAGATCCCCGATCGCCCCAACTAGGCTCCACTACTGATCAACTGGAAATGGAACAACATAACAAACACGATCTTCGTCGAGCTCCTCCTTGAGCTCGGTTGCGTCACCTGCACGGTATCATTGGCACCTGCAAACTGGTTTTGGAAGTATTTGTGAGCCACGAGGACCTCAGCAATCTCACACCCGCGAGATCAAGACTATTTAAGCTTATGGGTAGGGAAAATGGGTAGTGAGGTGGAGCTGCAGCAAACACTAGCATGTATGGTGGCTAACATACGCAAAAGAGAGCGAGAAGAGAAGCAATGAAATGGTCGTGAACTAGAAATGATCAAGAAGTGATCCTGAAACTACTTATGGTCAAGCATAACTCCAACACCGTGTTCACTTCCCGGACCCCGCCGAGAAGAGACCATCACGGCTACACATGCGGTTGATGCATTTTAATTAAGTTAAGTGTCAAGTTTTCTACAACTGGACATTAACAAATTCCCATCTTCCCATAACCGCGGGCACGGCTTTCGAAAGTTCATAACCCTGCAGGGGTGTTCCAACTTAGCCCATCACAAGCTCTCACGGTCAATGAAGAATATTCCTTCTCCCAAGAAGACCCGATCAGGCTCGGAATCCCGGTTACAAGACATTTCGACAATGGTAAAACAAGACCAGCAAAGCCGCCCGGATGTGCCGACAAATCCCAATAGGAGTTGCACATATATCGTTCTCAGGGCACACCGGATGAGCAATCCGTACAACTAAAACCAACCCTCAAGTTTCCCCGAGGTGGCGCTGCAAGGGGCTCTAGTTTGGACCAACACTCAGAGGAGCACTGGCCCGGGGGGGTTAAATAAAGATGATCCTCGGGCTCCGGAAACCCAAGGTAAAAAGGCTAGGTTGTTAGTGCAAATGTAAAACCAAGGTTGGGCCTTGCTAGAGGAGTTTTATTCAGAGCGAACTGTCAAGGGGTTCCCATTATAACCCAACCGTGTAAGGAACGTAAAATCAAGGAACATAACACCGGTATGACGGAAACTAGGGCGGCAAGAGTGGAACAAAACACCAGGCAGAAGGCCGAGCCTTCCACCCTTTACCAAGTATATAGATGCATTAACGTAAACAATATATAGTAATGATATCCCAACAATCTCCACAACTTAATCGGAGGCTCCCAACAACACCACGAAGCTTCACCATAATGGAATATGGCTCCGCGGTGACCTCAACCGTCTAGGGTGATCAAACACCCAAGAGTAACAAGATCCGCAAGGGATTAGTGGGGGGAATCGAATTTATCTTGGTGGAAGTGTAGATCGAGGCCTTCTCAACCAATCCCTAGAAAATCAACAAGTTTGATTGGCTAGGGAGAGAGATCGGGCGAAAATGGAGCTTGGAGCTGTAACACCCACGATGCGGCTATATCTCCCATGTGTCGGAGCACGACTTAGAGGCATAACCGCATTGTAGGCAATGTCGCAAGAGGGGTAATCTTTACACATCCCATGTACCGAATAAGATAGAGGTACATAGTTGGCTTACAATCGCCACTTCACACAATAACATAAATATAGCATTACAATCATCCGGATACAATCAAGGTCCGACTACAGAACCAAAATAAAAGAGGACTACCCCTAATGCTACAGATCCCCGATCGCCCCAACTGTGCTCCACTACTGATCAACTGGAAACGGAACAACATAACGAACACGATCTTCGTCGAGCTCCACCTTGAGCTCGGTTGCGTCACTTGCACGGTATCATCGGCACCTGCAAACTGGTTTTGGAAGTATCTATGAGCCACGAGGACTCAGCAATCTCACACCCGCGAGATCAAGACTATTTAAGCTTATGGGTAGGGAAAAGGGGTAGTGAGGTGGAGCTGCAGCAAACACTAGCATGTATGGTGGCTAACATACGCAAAAGAGAGCGAGAAGACAAGCAAATCAACGGTCGTGAACTAGAAATGATCAAGAAGTGATCCTGAAACTACTTATGGTCAACCATAACTCCAACACCGTGTTCACTTCCCGGACCCCGCCGAGAAGAGACCATCACGGCTACACACGCGGTTGATGCATTTTAATTAAGTTAAGTGTCAAGTTTTCTACAACTGGACATTAACAAATTCCCATCTGCCCATAACCGCGGGCACGGCTTTCGAAAGTTCATAACCCTGCAGGGGTGTTCCAACTTAGCCCATCACAAGCTCTCACGGTCAATGAAGAATATTCCTTCTCCCAGGAAGACCCGATCAGGCTCGGAATCCCGGTTACAAGACATTTCGACAATGGTAAAACAAGACCAGCAAAGCCGCCCGGATGTGCCGACAAATCCCGATAGGAGCTGCACATATCTCGTTCTCAGGGCACACCGGATGAGCAATCCGTACAACTAAAACCAACCCTCAAGTTTCCCCGAGGTGGCGCTGCAAGGGGCTCTAGTTTGGACCAACACTCAGAGGAGCACTGGCCCGGGGGGGTTAAATAAATATGATCCTCGGGCTCCGGAAACCCAAGGGAAAAAGACTAGGTTGTTAGTGCAAATGTAAAACCAAGGTTGGGCCTTGCTGGAGGAGTTTTATTCAAGGTGAACTGTCAAGGGGTTCCCATTATAACCCAACCATGTAAGGAACGCAAAATCAAGTAACATAACACCGGTATGACGGAAACTAGGGCGGCAAGAGTGGAACAAAACACCAGGCATAAGGCCGAGCCTTCCACCCTTTACCAAGTATATAGATACATTAACGTAAACAATATATAGTAATGATATCCCAACAATATCCATGTTCCAACAAGGAACAAACTCCAATCTTCACCTACAACTAGCAATGCTATAAGAGGGGCTGAGCAAAGCGGTAACATAGCCAAACAACGGTTTGCTAGGACAAGGTGGGTTAGAGGCTTGGCTTAGCAATATGGGAGGCATGATATAGCAAGTGGTAGGTATCGCAGCATAGGCAAAGCAATAGAGCAAGCAACTAGCAAGCAAAGATAGAAGTGATTTCGAGGTTATGGTCATCTTGCCTGAGATCCCGCAAGGAAGAAGAAACGAGTCCATGAAGAAGACAAACGGACGAGGTCGAACGGATCCTGACAAACGCGACGTTATCGGAACTAACCCGAAGAGGCAACACCGGAAAGAAGCAAACAACATAGTAAACAACCACCACATAAACATGGCATGATGCACATCCAAGTATGATGCATGTCCGGTTTAATGAAGCATGGCATGGCAAAGTGCACAAACAATCCTACAAATTAAGTGGAGCTCAATATGCAACTCCGTTGCATAGTGACGAAACACCACGTGACTTATTTAGTTCTCTCTTGTTTATGTACTCAACAATATTAAATGTTTGTTAGCATGGCAAGAGGTGCAGCATAAAGAAAACTACCTATCTAGGCAAGTTTAAATGAGGCCGGAACAACAAACAACAAGTCCGGAAACTCCTCATGTGCATAGTTTAAGGTTTGGTACTGTTCTGCCCTAAACACAATTTTATAGTTGTTAAATATGCAAAGCAATGTCACCATGTTAAACTAGGCAAAATTCTACCCCATTTACATATAAAATTTGTTAGGTTTGGAGCTACGGTTATTTAGTTATGAAATAAATCATTTTAACATGGCAATTAAGCAAATAAAAGCAAACATCAGTTTAAGCATTTTAAACATAGATGAAAATTGCAAATTATGAAACTAGACAAAATTCTAAGCATTTTTCATATTTGGAGTTTTTACATTTGACGCATGGTTGGTGAGTTATTAAATGCAAGAAGAACAGGGACTTTTCTGTAAAACAGCAATTCCCAGGTTAAATAGCAAAAACATTCAGATCTGGAAAAAAAATGATGCAGGCCCACTGAACTGGGCCAACAGATAGGAGGAGCCGCGGGGAGCTCACCCATGGGCCAAGGCCCAGTCGGTGAGAGGCAAGCCTGGCAGGCCTCCTGGGCTGGCTGGATCGAATCGAGGAGGTGGAATGGGGCGCAGTCAACGGCGAAGTGGGACTTGTCGCTGGGTCTTCCTCCTCGCGCAAGGGCGAAGTAGAGGATCGGCACAGCAAGGGATGCGGGGCACAGGGAGGTGCGGCTCCGGTGAGCGGGGCCGGAGATAGGGCTGCGGAGCGGCGCGGATCCGGGCGCTAGACGACGTCCCAGGTAGGATCCGAGGCGAGGCAGGGGAAGACGGCGGCGACTGCTGCTTGCGAACATGGCATCCATGGCTGACGAGAAAAACTCCTGTGTGAGAGAGACAGTGATGTGAGAGAGAGAGAGAGAGCTGGAGAAGGAAGGACGGAGAGGAGGCGCTGGGGCGCTGGGTTCCGCTAGTAGCCGGCAAGCAGATCGATCCGGCATCCTCGGTCATGGCCACGTCGGCCGGCGGGGTTGAGGAGAAGCGCGGTACGCTCCTCTCCTTCTGGAGCTTCTGGAGCGAGAGGGTACCAGGAGCGCGAGGCCCTTGCTCAGGAGGAGCCAGAGGCGCGGCGGACGAGCGCTGCTCGCGAGGTGGATCGACGGACAGATCGGGAGAGAAGCGGGCTGCAGGCTGATTGGGTGGCGCTGAAAACAAGGGGAAGATGGCGGCCTTGTAGATGTTTGGGGAGATCCCGAGGGGATTTTGTGGAGAGGCGGCGGCGATGGGACAAACCCCCTAGAAATTAGGGTTGGCTTGATTTGGTAGGGGTTGGACTATATATATGGAAATAGAATTGTGGTTGGACCCTCCGATCGCAATCGGACGATCACGAATAAAATAGTTAGGGAGTCTAAATAAGAAAACGGTGATGTTTTGTAGATGTTTGGGGATGATCCGGACCCAACGGTGACGACTATCCGGGTCGGGTTCGGGACAACTTTCAGACGCGCACGTGAGGGGGTCGATGCATCGTGTCAGGAGGGGTTTCGGGGCCTGGCGGTTGATAGCGGACTGTGCAGAAAGCTTCAGGCTGAGAGAAGAGAAGAGAGAGAGGCCCGGCGACTGTTTCCGGAGACCAAAAACGTCCGACGTGTGCCCGGCTATAATGGCGCTATAGTTTAACGGTTGGGCTATCAAACGAACTCCGAATGCGATGAAACTTGACACGCGGTCTATCTACACTATAATAAGACCACATGCCAACATTTCAAGCCAATCTGAGAATATTTTCCGGCCACTTATAAAATAATATTTCGGAGTGTCGCGGGCGCGTGCAAGGGTGTCTGGACTCAGAACGGACAACGGAAGGAACGGGGAGGCCGGGACGGATGCGAGTTTTGAAAACATGAAGATGCAATGCACATGATGACATGGCAAGATACAACACGCAAGCAAATGACATGGCAACAACAGCGAATAACTGGAAGACACCTGGCACGTCGGTCTCGGGGCGTTACAGGAGCAACAATGGAGCTTAGGGTTGGAAGAGGTATCAACTCGGAGAAGAAGACACCCCTTATATAGTGGAGAGACAAATCCAACCGTTATCCACTTAACCAGCCCGCAACCTACGGTACTACCTCACCACACCAGCGGTACTACCGCAAGGGCTCACGATACTACCGCAGCTAGCTGCGGTACTACCATGGCCACCACAGGAGCTAGCCCAGGCCTGTAGCAAAGAAAATGGGGCGGTACTGCCGCTCGCGCGGTACTCCCGCACCCCCTTGCGGTACAACCGCAAGGCAGGATTGGACTAGCCTGGGAAGGGCGTGGACAAATAAAAAAACGGCTGTGGCAACTTCCTCTGACTTTCAAACAGTGCAAAAACCCGACATGGTACTACTGCACAAGGCATGCGGTACTACCGCGCAGGGAGCTGATGTAAAAAATTACATCCGCCCCTACTTCCGCTTTTGGTGTTGTGCCGGACCAGGACTCTCGATACTACGGCTCCCAAGGAGCGGTACTACCGTGACCACCTGCGGTACTACCGCAAAGGCCAGCGGTACTACCGCAGGGGCCTGCGGTACTACCGCTCCGAAGAGCAGTACTACCGCATGCCCCAGAACAGCAACACTAGGAATTCTTCTTTTTGCACAAACACGAAGAAACGGAGGATGCTCCATAGTGCTAAGGGAAAGGCGGTGCAAAGAGGAGTAAACATGTACGTGACGATTCCACCCAAGCTTTCCAAAGCGGACCCCCTCTTAATAGTACGGCTTTCCTACGACTCAAATCCACCAAAAAGGAACATAGAAAAACGCCGTCTTCAATAATCTTCGAGGGGCACCAAACCGTCTTGTGCCTAGTAATGAAATATTTGAAATACTCAAGGCACACAATTAGTCCGCAAATGCATTGTCATCAATCACCAAAACACCTTAGGGATAAATATGCCCTTACAACTGAGATATAAGATACCCCTCTTCTCTGGAGTGGGCTTAGGCGGTGGTTCAGGAAGAGTCCAATCAGCATAATTTTTCAATATGTTATTCAATAATTCCTTAGCTTGTTCAACAGTTTGTTCCCTGAAAACACAATCAACACAACTATCTAGGAAGTCCCTAGAAGCATCGGTTAGTCCATTATAGAAGATATCTAGTATTTCATTTTTCTTAAGAGGATGACCAGGCAAAACATTCAACAATTGGAGAAGCCTCCCCCAAGCTTGTGGGAGACTCTGTTCTTCAATTTGCACAAAGTTAAATATTTCCTGTAAAGCAGCTTGTTTCTTTTGAGCAAGAAAATATTTTTCAGGGAAGTAATAAATCATATCCTGGGGACTATGCAAACAACCAGGAGCAAGAGTATTATACCATATCTTAGCATCACCCTTTAATGAGAACGGAAATAACTTGAGAATATAATAGTAACAAATTTTCTCATCATGAGCAAATAGGGTAGCTATATCATTTAATTTGGTAAGGTGTGCCACAACAGTTTCAGTTTCATAGCCATGGAAAGGGTCAGATTCAACCAAAGTAATTAACTCTGGGTCGACAGAGAATTCATAATCCTTATCATCAAGAAAGATAGGTGAAGTAGCAAACTTAGGATCACATTTCATTCTAGCATTCAACGATTTTTCTTTCAGTTTGCAAATAATTTCTTAAGATTATCTCTATCATTGCAAGCAAGAAAATCTCTAGTTGTCTCCTCATCCATAACATAGCCTTAAGGTATTTTAGGAAATTCATATCTAGGAGAACTAGGTTTAATAGGTGTTTCAAGATTTTCAGTTTCAAGTACTTCATCAGTTTCAATAATTTTATCAGTTTCAGCATTCTCAAAAACTTTAGCTCTAGGAAGTTGTTCATCAAGAAATTCACCTAGTGGCACATCATCATCAAGCAAGGTACTAGCATTAGCATAAGCATTACCATAGCATAAGTAGCATCATAAATAACTTGTGACATATCAGAATTAATAGCACGTGTTGGTGTTACAAGTTTACTCAAAATAGAAGGTGGATCAAGTGCAGAGCTAGATGACAGTTCCTTACCTCCCCTCGTCCTAGAGGGAAATATTTTAGTCTTAGTATCCTTCAGATTCTTCATAGTGATAAATAGATAATAATCCCAAGTGACTCAACAAATATAGCTATGCTCCCTGGCAACGGCGCCAGATAAAGGTCTTGGTAACCCACAAGTATAGGGGACTGCAACCATTTTTGGGGGTAGAGTATTCAACCCAAATTTATAGATTCAACACAAGGGGAGCCAAAGAATATTTGCAAGTATTAGCGGTTGAGTTGTCAATTCAACCACACATGGAGGTTAATCATCTGCAGCAAAGTGATCACTAGCAAAGTAGTATGATAGTTTTGATAGCAATGGTAACAGTAATAGTAACGGTAACATTGATAGTAGTGATTTTGTAGCAAGTGTAACAGTAGCAACAACGATACTAACTTAGCAAGAACAATATAAGAGAAATTCATAGGCATTGGATCGGTGAATTCGTTGGATTATATTCATCATATAACAGCGATAACCTAGGGTGATTCAAAACTAGCTCTAGTTCATAAATATAATGTAGGCATGTATTCCGTAAATAGTCAGACGTGCTTATGGGAAGAACTTGTATGGCATCTTTTGTCCTACCCTCCCGTGGCAGCGGGGTCTGTCGGTGTCAAAACCGGCGGACCTCGGGTAGGGGTCCCGAACTGTGCGTCTAGGCGGATGGCAACAGGAGGCAGGGGACACGGTGTTTTACCCAGGTTCGGGCCCTCTTGATGGAGGTAAAACCCTACGTCCTGCTTGATTAATATTGATGATATGGGTAGTACAAGAGTAGATCTACCACGAGATCAGAGAGGCTAAACCCTAGAATCTAGCCTATGGTATGATTGTATGTTGTCCTACGGACTAAAACGTTTATATAGACACCGGAGAGGGCTAGGGTTACACAAGGTTGGTTACAAAGGAGGAGATACACATATCCGTATTGCCTAGCTTGCCTTCCACGCCAAGTAGAGTCCCATCCGGACACGAGACGAAGTCTTCAATCTTGTATCTTCATAGTCTAACAGTCCGGCCAAAGGATATAATCCGGCTGTCCGGAGACCCCCTAATCCAGGACTCCCTCAGTAGCCCCTGAACCAGGCTTTCAATGACGATGAGTCCGGCGCGCGGTATTGTCTTCGGCATTGCAAGGCGGGTTCCTCCTCTGAATACACCACGGAAGAATTTGAATACAAGGATAGTGTCCGACCCTGCAAAATAAGTTCCACATACCACCATAGAGAGAATAATATTTCCACAAATCTAATTTGCCGACTTGTTTTGGCAACACGACATTATGTCATGGCCCGGTGATTATTCAAACCGTTTCCTTTAACTAGCCCCGCACATAACGTGAGGCAGTTTTTGACACGTCTCGTCGAAGCAGAGATCGTGTCCCCCTTATTACGGGATTCTCATCAATACGGGCGTGGGTAACCCAACCGCGCCATCGATTACGGTGCTTGGGGGATAAGCGAGTTTTACCAGGCTAGTGGGGACGCATAGTTTCGTCCGCCCATATAAAGGGATAAGGATTCACCTTTTCATCCATGCCTTGTTCCTCCTTTGCTCATCCATTTTCGCACACTCGAGCTCTAGCGCCCAAGTCCGCACTTCCCACCTCAACCCTCTCCAACCATGTCCGGAGCGGGAGGCAGGTGGATGGTCTCCTCCATCACGGAGGGACACATCAAGAAGCTGAGGAGAGCCGGATACCTGCCCGACGACATCGCGCACCGGCTCCCAGATGAGGGGCAGCTCATCCCCACCCCCAGGCCCCATAAGAGGGTAGTGTTCCTTACCCATTTCCTCCGCGGACTGGGATTCCCTCTCCACCCATTTGTCTGGGGGCTCATGTTCTACTACGGCCTGGATTTCCACGATCTGGCCCCGAACTTTATCCTCAATATCTTGGCGTTTATCGTCGTGTGCGAGGCCTTCCTCCGCATCCAGCCCAACTTCGGCTTATGGCTGAAGACTTTTAATGTCAAGCCGAAGGTAGTGAGCGGCCGCCAGGCGGAGTGTGGAGGCGCCATGTTGGGCAAGATGCCCAACGTCACCTGGCTCGAGGGCTCCTTCGTGGAGACCATAAAGGGGTGGCAATCGGGGTGATTCTATATCACCGAGCCGCATGACCCCGAATGGGCAGCGGCCCCCGAGTTCCGATCCGGCATCCCCACGCGGCTCACCTCCTGGCAAGAGAAGGGCCTGTACTGGGTTAGTTCAGTAGAGCTGACCAGACTCCAAACATGTATACAGAACATGGTGAGCAAGAAGCTCAAACTCGTCAACGTAGTCGAGGTCATGCTCATCCGCCGGATCCTCCCGTGTCAACGACGGGCTTTCAACTTGTGGGAGTTCGACCCGGCCCAGCACCAAACTCTGAACAGGCTCTTTGACACAACACATGAGGATGCCTGGAAGGTGCTATTCAAGGGCGCCGAGGTCCCTCCCTCCCTCACCGAGGACCACGGGCTAAGCGCAAAGCGCCCAACGCATTCAGTGAGTTCTATACATCCAGTAGGATATTTTATTTCCCCTAGCTTAATTATGTGCGGGGTCTGATCTCCATGCCTTTAACATGACTAGGTGGAGACGTCAGGGCAGATTAGCTGTCCGTACCCTCTGCCCGAAGACACTGCGGACGCTCTCCTTACGGAGATGCTGACTCCGGCCCCTTATAAGGTGCCGGAGAATATCAAGAAGGCCAAGGGAGCCCGAAAGAGTTCCCGACGCCAGGCGTCATCGGACTCATCATCCGATAACTCTGTGACACACTCCTCCCCTGAAGATGAGGAGGAAGAAGAAGATGCTCCCCCTTCAGTTGGGGGAGACAAGAAAAGGAAGGTCGCCCCAACTGGGGATGCCGAAGGGTCCAAGAAGGGAAGGACTCTCCTTCCGGACAGTTCCACCACCACCGCCGAAGGCGAAGACGAGTGGCTGCTCAGGCCAAGCCCCTGGCGAAGTCGTAAGTATTCGGATACCAAAGTAACTCATAGCATTCCTTTGTTGCACTGCTTCCCCTAACGCCGAATATGATTATGTAGGCCACCACGAGCCTGTATCGATGTATCGTCAGACGGCTCCCTGGGCTCGTCGGATATGGATAGCGATCCACTTCCGACCGCCACCTCCCCTTGCCCTGCGGACGACGCCGAGGTATTGTCTCAAGAGGCACCGGGTCGAGGGGAGACAGTCCCGGAGGCGCCTCAAGGCGCCCTTCCGGACTCCGGGAGCAGAGGGAACAAGGCCCCTGAGGGCTCCGAGTTCGGCCCTCAACCGAACACCGCACCGGAACCTCCAGTGGTTTCGGACTCGGGCAGGCGGCCTCCTTCCAAGAGGGGCAACACGCCTGTGCCGGTGACCTTTGTCCATCCAGAGGCACCGGACAATCTGCTGGGAGCGCTTCGCAGCACTTCCATCGATGAGGAGCACCGTACTATTATGAGTGCGGTGGTCCAGAAGGTTCAGTCTGCCAAGAGCGGATTGACTGAAGCCTGTGCCAGCCTTCTAACAGGCTTTGAGGTAAGTGTTTAAAATATAGGAAATATATTACCACATAGACAGTAGCCCCTGATGCTCTGTTCGGTGTTCACAAAGAAAAGACGAACAGAGGATCAAACAATATCACAGGAGTCTAATATAAGTATGTCAATATGCGTATGCAGGCTTGTCTGCTGGCATCTGCCGCACTGACTGCGAAGGTCGCCGCACTGAAGCAGGACCTTAAAGGGTCCAAGGACGAGCTCGGCCTTGCCAAGAGGCAGCTCGAGGAGAACAAAGGTAAGTAGTACCTAGTCTATGGATATGTATAAAAAGAATGCGATTGCAAAATGATAGGATCATCATGAATTTGCCAGGGGCCACGACCGAAGTGGCAACCCTAAAGCAAGCGTTGTCCGAGGCCGAAGATAAAGCGGCCAAGGAGCGCACCGAGCGGGAAATGCAAGAGGCTCGGGTGGGTGAGGTGCAGCAAGAGCTCCAGGCTCTCGTGACGAAGCACGAGGCTTTGGAGCTTGACTCGAAGACACGAGAGTCTGAGCTTGCCGCGGCCCTCGAGAGCGCAAAGAGTGCCAAGGCCGAAGCCCAAAAGGCCCTCCAGGAGATTGACGCGATGAAGAAAATAGCGGCGGGTAAGGCATTCTATATGCAAAGCAAGCATGTGAAAGTAAATTACCTATTACTTACCCGAATCCGGAGCTCTCCAGGAGCATTCGCATATTTGCCCCGCAGCGTGTCGGATGCCGCACAGTTTTACCAGGCCGAGGAGGGAAGCTCAACGGAGAAGCTATTCTGGTCTCAGTATACTAGGACCGAACACACGATGCCTCTGAGCGACCAGCTAAAGCAGCTGGTCGAGCTACACAAGGTGGCTGAACAGGCCATGAAGGGCCTTATAGTCCGGCTGTGGCCTGGCGACGCCCTTTCGAACAGCTACTTTGGCCTGGTGAGGCGGCTTGTGGATGCCTGCCCACGGCTGGAAGTCGTCAAGCGGTCCGTCTGCATCGAAGGTGCACGCCGGGCTTTCGCTCGTGTGAAGGTGCAACGGGCCAAGCTAGACGTTGTGAAGCTGATCAAGGAAGGACCGCCGCAGGGCAAGGAGCATCGCACCCCCGCAATTTATTATGAGGGTGTCCTGAAGGGTGCCCGTCTTGTAGCAGACGAATGTCCAAAGGATGTAATATTTGAGTAAACTTGCTCGTGTGATCCTGTATGATGAAAACTTGTTTCATATGCGCTATGCAACGCTTGTTTGAATTTAAAATATTACCTTCTGTTTGGCTGTTTATCCAATCTGAGAGATGGCTAGTCCTCGGCTTCTGTCCCCATGCCGCGGGTGCTGGGGTGTTTGGGATAAACCTGAGCACTCTTGTTCCCATTTTTGGGTCCTTCGAGGGAGGTGCTCAGCCCAGCGAACAAGGCAACCGGACTAATAATGCTTTATCACTCTCACTTAGCCATAGAATTCTATAATTTTAAATTTCGGTGAAGCCCCTGGTATTCGGAAGGCTGAATTCGGGGCGCGATACACGCCTTTAAGCCGGACAGGACCGACTCCTCGCTCTAAGCGGCATAAGTCTTTAGGGACTCGAAAACCTCTCGAATAGCGACCAGTCTCTCGCCTTATCATGACAGTCAGTTTTAGCTTTCTCTACTGAGGTGCTTAGCCCAGCAGAACCGGGGCACAATTGCAGTAGTTCTCCTAGTGCTACCTTAGCCGATAGAGCGGAACGTAAGGTACCAAAACATAGGAGCCGGTCAAACCCAACTATTGACCAAAGACATGATTCGGAGCTGATGCATATAATGCTATAAGTTCGGGGTGCCGCACTATTGAAAGTGTTCGGACTTCTCACGCCGTATTATGGGGTATGCATAAGCCCCTAGCGTATTGTCCGTACCAGAGTGTACGGTTGCAAGGTGTCATTAATGAACATATATATATATAAAGGAAGAATACAATAATAGTCTTAATGCTATGCATTGTTTATACAAAAAGGTGCGTTAAAGCAGAATGATACAGGTAGTGCGATAAGCAAAATGTGGGACTATGTCCCCTCCAAGGGCAAGCTGAGGAATATTATTAAAGTAAGTATTTCACTCATTACCGTAATCCACCTGGGAGTTCCGTGGTGTGACGTAGCTTTCTGCCTCCTTGGTTGCTGCATCATGTGTGCGGCAATCATGCTGCCGGATAGGGTTTTCAGAGATTAAAGTCCTGAAAAGAGAAAAATAACAAAGTGGGAAGCCCCTAGTGCGGTTTAAGCCGCGTCTTGGGGCGTGTCGTAGTTGTGCCCCCCTCCCCACCTGTGCCCATGGTATTTTTAATGCGTAATTATGTACGCGTGGCACGGATTTCGCCGTTTGGCAGGGACTGGGGTGGGGGCCGCATTGCTACGCGAGCTCAGATCGTGCCAGGCGGTCTAGTTGCCGATTACTCCGAGCGCGCTTGAAGGTGTCCAGGTCTTGAAACGCCGAACTGGTGGATTGCCTTGAGAGGCTGCTTTACGCTTCTGCTGCGAGAGCCGCAGTGTGCTCCTCCGTGCGGAGAGAGCGCTCTATGTTTCCATTAACTGTGATGACCCCCCGAGGTCCTGGCATCTTGAGCTTGAGGTATGCATAATGCGGTACCGCATTGAATCTCGCAAATGCGGTTCGCCCGAGCAGTGCATGATAGCCACTGCGGAACGGGACTATATCAAAGATTAATTCTTCGCGTCGGAAGTTATCCGGGGATCCAAAGACCACTTCTAGTGTAATTGAGCCTGTGCAATGGGCTTCTACACCTGGAATGACGCCTTTAAAGGTCATTTTCATGGGTTTCATCCTTGAGGGGTCTATACCCATTTTGTGCACTGTGTCCTGATAAAGCAGGTTCAGGCTGCTGCCACCATCCATAAGGACTCGAGTGAGGTGAAATCCGTCAATCATTGGGTCTAGGACCAGTGCGGCAAATCCGCCATGACGGATACTAGTGGGGTGGTCCCTGCGATCGAAGGTGATCGGACAGGAGGACCATGGGTTGAACTTTGGGGCAACTGGCTCCAACGCATATACGTCCCTGAGCGCACGCTTCCGCTCCCTCTTGGGGATGTGAGTTGCGTATATCATGTTCACCGTCCGCACTTGTGGGGGGAACCTCTTCTGTCCTCAGGTGTTCGGCTGCCGGGGCTCCTCTTCGGCATCGATGTGTGACCCCTTATCTTTGTCTTCGGCAATTAACTTGCCGGCCTGCTTGAACACCCAACAATCCCTGTTGGTGTGGTTGGCTGGCTTGTCGGGGGGACCGTGTATTTGACACGAGCGATCGAGTATATGGTCCAAACTGGACGGGCCCGGAGTGCTTCTTTTGAATGGCTTTTTCCATTGACCGGGTTTAGAGCCTTTGAATCCGGCATTGACTGTCGTATCCTCGGTATTGTCGTTGTTCATGCGGCGCTTATGTTTGTTGCGACGTGACCTGCTATTGCCTTCCTTGGTATCCGAAGTACCATGGTTCTTTGATATGTTATTACTGCGAGCCAGCCAGCTGTCTTCTCCCGCACAAAAGCGGGTCATGAGTGTCGTGAGGGCTGCCATAGATTTCGGCTTTTCCTGACCAAGGTGCCGGGCTAGCCACTCGTCGCGGATGTTGTGTTTGAAAGCTGCTAGGGCCTCTGCATCCGGACATTCGATGATCTGGTTTTTCTTTGTTGGGAACCGAGTCCAGAATTGCCTGGCCGATTCTTCTGGCTACTGAATTATGTGGCTCAAATCATTGGCATCTGGTGGTCGCACATAAGTGCCCTGAAAGTTGTCGAGGAATGCGGCCTCCAGATCTTCCCAACAGCTAATGGACTCTGCTGGCAAGCTGTTAAGCCAATGCCGTGCTGGTCCTTTGAGCTTTAGTGGGAGATATTTGATGGCGTGTAAGTCATCATCGCGGGCCATGTGGATGTGGAGGAGGAAATCCTCGATCCATACCGCAGGATCTGTTGTGCCGTTGTATGATTCAATATTTACGGGTTTGAAACCCTCTGGGATTTGATGATCCATTACTTCATCTGTGAAGCATAAGGGGTGTGCGGCGCCTCTGTACTGGGCTATGTCGCGATGCAGCTCGAATGAGTCGTGTCCGGTGTGGTCGGCCCGTCCGTACTTACTTTTACTGTATCCGGCGTGACGTTTATCATCTTGCATAGTAGCGCGCCCTCATGATCCGTAGATCGATCTTGCATGTTTTGCTTTGTCCTCCAATACGTCTCGCAGGTCTAGCGTATTTCCCCATGCCTTTTTATTTGAATGGTGTCGGGGTGCAGGCTGAGTTTTGGGCTGGAATGCCTCTCTATCGCGGCCACGAGGTGGCCGATCAGCCGTGTCATACGCTTCTTCCTCCAATTGGGGTAGCAACCTGCATTTTGGGTAACTCTTGGAGGGGCGTTCGAGTTTATATTCCTCGGCCGCGAGGACTTCAGTCCATCTGTCAGCTAGCAGATCTTGATCAGCTTGAAGCTGCTGCTGCTTTTTCTTAAGGCTATTTTTCGTGGCTATAAGCCGACGCTTGAAGCGCTCTTGTTCGACGGGATCCTCTGGCATGACGAATTCGTCATCGTCGAGGCTTGCCTCGTCTTCGGAGGGGGGCATGTAATTATCATCCTCCGCCTCTCCATCTGCCGCTTTCTCTGGAGGGCCGGCTCCTCCATCCTCCTGCTCTAAATCTTGCTGGAGGGGATTGTTCTTGTCTTCGGCACTGTACGGAGTGCTATTATCTCCGGTGCCGGTATCACCACTTTTGCTTTGGCGGGACTTAGAGCGGCGCCACTGACGTCGGCGCTTGGGTTGCTTCTTAGAGGGGTCATCCTCCGTTGTCTCGTCGCCATTGCCTTCTTTGGGTGTGTCCACCATGTATATATCGTATGATGAGGTGGTTGTCCAGTGCCCTGTGGGCAGTGGTTCCTCTTCATCTCCCGCATCGTCGTTCATACCGTCGATGTCTTTGGAGTCGAAGTCGAGCATGTCGGTTAAGTCGTCGACAGTGGCTACTAAGTGGGTGGTGGGTGGGCGGAGAATTTCTTCGTCATCCGCATCCCAATCCTGCTGGACATAGTTCGGCCAGGACTCTCCTGACAAGGAGAGAGACCTTAATGAGTTTAGTATGTCGCCAAAGGGCGAGTGCTGAAGAATATCCGCGGAGGTAAACTCCATGATCGGCGCCCAATTGGATTCGCTAGGAATGGGCGCAGGCGGTTCGGAGTCCGTGGCCGGAGAAGGATCCAGCAGTTTGACAACACGGCTCTCGTGCAGGGTAAGGTCAATGTTCGGCTCGATCACCGCTGAGGATAAGGCCTCCATGGCGGGGTCCATCCACCCGTCCATGGACGGCGCAACTGGCTTCGAATTGAGGGTCGGAGCGGCTGCCGGTGCGATCTCCTGAACACTGTCCGATGGTAGAGCTAAATCGTACTCATCGTGACCGTGTGACGCACAAGGCAGGGGCTCGAATCCGTCGAAGATCAAGTCTCCGCGGATATCGGCCGTGCAGTTCAAGCTTCCAAATCTGACCTGGTGGCCAGGGGCGTAACTTTCGATCTGCTCCAGATGGCCAAGCGAGTTGGCCCGCAGTGCGAAGCCACCGAACACAAAGATCTGTCCGGGGAGAAAAGTCTCACCCTGGAATGCATCGCCATCGATGATAGAAGGATCCATCAAGCCTAACGGCGACGACACAAGGAACTCTCAATGAAAGCACCAATGTCGGTGTCAAAACCGGCGGATCTCGGATAGGGGGTCCCGAACTGTGCGTCTAGGCGGATGGTAACAGGAGGCAGGGGACACGATGTTTTACCCAGGTTCGGGCCCTCTTGATGGAGGTAAAACCCTACGTCATGCTTGATTAATATTGATGATATGGGTAGTACAAGAGTAGATCTACCACGAGATCAGAGAGGCTAAACCCTAGAAGCTAGCCTATGGTATGATTGTATGTTGTCCTACGGACTAAAACCCTCCAGTTTATATAGACACCGGAGAGGGCTAGGGTTACACAAGGTCGGTTACAAAGGAGGAGATACACATATCTGTATTGCCTAGCTTGCCTTCCACGCCAAGTAGAGTCTCATCCGGACACGAGACAAAGTCTTCAATCTTGTATCTTCATAGTCTAATAGTCCGGCCAAAGGATATAATCCGACTGTCCGGAGACCCCCTAATCCAGGACTCCCTCAGGGTCCATAAGGAAACTAAGGGATATTAAGGGCTCCTTTTAATAGAGAACTGGAACAAAGCATTAGCACATAGTGAATACATGAACTCCTCAAACTATGGTCATCACCGCAAAGTATCCCGACTATTCTCACTACTGGGTTTACGGATCATAACACGTAATAGGTGAATATAACTTGCAAGATCGGATCTAGAACATAGATATAATGGTGAAAACATAAACGGTTTAGATATTAAATCATGGCACCCGGGCCCAAAGTGACAAGCATTAAGCATGGCAAAGTCATATCAACATCAATCTCAGAACATAGTGGATACTAGGGATCAAGCCTTAACAAAACTAACTCGATTACATGATGAATCTCATCCAACTCCTCACCGACTAGTGAGCCTAAGAAGGAATTACTCACTCCCAGTGGGAGCATCATGTAATTGGCGATAAGGAGGGTTGGTGATGACGAAGGTCGAAGATCCCCCTCTCTGGAGCCCAAAACGGACTCCAAATCTGGCCTCCCGATGAAGAACAAGAGGTGGCGGCGGCTCCGTATCCCGAAACGAGATAATTCTTCCTCCCTGATTTTTCTGGAAAAATAGGTATTTATGGAGTCAGAATCAGGGTCAGCGGGGCCACCAGGTGGGCATATCCCACTTGGGTGCGCTTGGAGGGGGAGCGCCCTGGTGGGTTCTGCTCACCCAGCCCCCCCCCCTCCGGTGGTTCTTGGCTCCACTATTTTTCTTTTATTCTGAAATAATTCTCCAAAAAGTTTCGTTCCATTCCGATAACTTTTATTTCTGCACAAAAACAACACCATGGTAGTTCTGCTGAAAACAGCGTCAGTCCGGCTTAGTTTCATTCAAATCATGCAAATTAGAGTCCAAAACAAGAGGAAAAGCGTTAAGAAAAGTACATACGACGTAGACATATCATTACTTTGAATCATATAAAAGTCTGAATGTCCATGCTACAACAGAAAAGAATATGTGATGAACATGTTAGGCAGCATTCCACATCAAAAATTCTGTTTTTATTATTTACCTACTCGAGGACGAGTAGGAATTAAGCTTGGGGATACTGATACGTCTCCAACGTATCGATAATTTTTGCTTGAATGTTTTACAATCATTGTATAGCAACTTTATATCATTTTTTGAGACTAACCTATTGGCATAGTGCCCAGTGCTAGTTGCTATTTTTGCTTTTTTTATTTTGCAGAATATCGGTACCAAACGGAGTCCAAATGCAGCGAAACTTTTTGGAGAATTTTTCTGGACCAGAAGACACCTGTTGGGCCAAAGAAGTACCAAAGGGGGCTCCGACGGGAGCACAACCCGCCTGGGCGCGCATGGGGGCCCAGGCGCGCCCTGGTGGGTTGTGCCCACCTCGGCCACCTCCCACACCGCCTCTTTGCTATATAAATACCCCAAAAAAATCCAAAAACCCTAGGGGAGTCGACGAAACACAATTCTAGCCGCCGCAAGTTCTAGAACCACGAGATCCAATCTAGACACCATCATAGAGGGGTTCATCATCCTCATTGGTGCCTCTCCGGTGATGCGTGACTAGTTCATTGTAGAACTACGGGTCCATAGGCAGTAGCTAGATGGCTTCCTCTCTCTATTTTGATTCTCAATACAATGGTCCCTTGGAGATCTATTTGATGTAACTCTTTTTGTTGTGTGTTTGTTGGGATCCGATGAACTTTGAGTTTATGATCAGATCTATTTTATCCATGAAAGTTATTTGAGTCTTCTTTTGATCTCTTATATGCATGATTATTTATAGCCTCGTATTTTTTCTTTGAATCTTTGGTTTAGTTAGGCCAACTAGATCGATTTTTCTTGCCATGGAAAGAGGTGCTTTGTGATGGGTTCGGTCGTTCGGTGTTCTTTCCTAGTGACAGAAGGGGTAGCAAGAAACGTATTGATCGTTGCTATTAAGGATAACAAGATGGGGTCTATTCCTACATGAATAGATCTTGTCTACATCATGTCATCGTTCTTATTGCATTACTCCATTTCTCCATCAACTTAATACACTAGATGCATGCTGGATAGCGGTCGATGTGTGGAGTAATAGTAGTAGATGCAGGCAGGAGTTGGTCTACTAATCTTGGACGTGATGCCTGTATATTGATCATTGCCTGGATATCGTCATGATTATTTGAAGTTCTATCAATTGCCCAACAGTAATTTGTTTACCCATCGTATACTATTTTCTTGAGAGAAGCCACTGGTGAAATCTACGGCCCCCGGCTCTATTCTTCATCATATTTGCTTTCCAATCTATTATTTGCCACTTTTATTTTCAGATCTATTATTCCAAAAACCCAAAAATACCTTGCTGCACTTTTTATTTGCATCTTTTATTTCGCGTTTTATCGAGATATATTTATCCAATCTATCACAATTTTTATCCCATCAACTTGACAACTTCTGGCGCCATTACCTGAAAAGGGATTGACAACCCCTTTATAAGCGTCCGGTTGCATGGCGTATTTTGTCCTGCCCTCCCGTGGCAGTGGGGTCCATAAGAAAACTAAGGGATATTAAGGCATTCTTTTAATAGAAAACCAAAACAAAGCATCAACACATGGTGAATACATGAACTCCTCAAATTACATTCATTCCCGAAGAGTATCCCAACTATTGATCAGAACAATAAATATGTGCATATAACTAGCAGATAGCATCAAGAACTCAAATATATTCATGAAAACACAGAGGGTTTAGATCTGAAATCATGGCACTCAGGCCCTACTGACAAGCATTAAGCATAGCAAAGTCATAGCACATCTCAGAACATAGTGGATACTAGGGATCAAGCCCTAATAAATTAACTCGATTACATGACAAATCTCATTCAACTCCATCACCGTCCAGCAAGCCTACAAAGGAATTACTCACTCCCGATGGTGAGCATCATGGAATTGTTGATGGAGAAGGGTTGATGATGATGACGATGACGAATCCCACCCTACGGAGCCCCGAACGAAGTCCAGATCAACCCTTCCGATGAAGAACAGGAAGTGACGGCGGTTTTCATATCGTAAAACGTGATGATTCCTTCTCTCTGATTTTTCTCTCTCCCTAGATGGTACTTATGGAGTTGTACTTAGGGCAAACGGAGGCCTGTGAAACCCACAAGCTCACAGGGCGCGCCCTGGGGTGGGGGGCTGAGCTCGTGGCTCCAGGGTGGCAAAAATGATAAATCTAACCTATGGACGAAACTATTTCACAAACTCAACTGCGTTTGAAAAAATTTCACCCAACTGACCCTTTTATGTAACGCCCGACATCTAGGCGTCACACTACACTATGCAGCGCCTAGCTCTCAGGCGTTACACGCCTAACCAGTGTCGCACCTCAGACTGTCTGAAAAATGCTAAGTCAGTGTGCAACGCCTGAGAGCTAGGCGCTACACTGCTACATTATACAATGTAGCACCTAGCGTATAGGCGTTGCACTAGTGGACACCCTGTAAACAAGCAAACTTCTGTCGGAAGCAGCACAACTGCACAACACAGATCAGTGCGTATAAATACGCAGATGCGTGCATGGGTAAGTTTGCATGCGTTTCAAAACTAGAAGTAGGCGCCGTCGACGTGTTTCCGTCGCATTGGGACAGGCCAGGCGGAGCCTCGCCGGGCTCGCGTGGGCAGGGCACGTACGCACTTGCTACTCTATCCTTGTCGTCTCCAAAACAAAGGACTGAAACGAGCTAGGGGATGGGGTGACAGTGACGTGTCTCAAGTAGGCTAGCTAGATTCATATACGCTATGTTAACCATGGTGCATGTCATAACGAAGTTCAGTAGTGCAACGCCTAGACGTTAGGCGCTACACTGTATAGTGTAGCGTCTAACTCTCAGGCGTTGCACACCGACTTAGCATTTTTCAGACAGTCTGAGGTGCGACATTGGCCAGACATGTAACGCCTGAGAGTTAGGCGCTGCACAGTGTAGTGTAACGCCTAGATGTCGGGCGTTACATAAAAGGGTCAGCTGGGTGAAATTTTTTCAAACACAGTTCAGTTTATAAAATAGTTTTCTCCATGGGTCAGATTTGTCATTTTTTCCCTCCGGGGTGGCCCCCTCCAGTAGTTCTCTTTGCCAATATTTTTATATATTCTAAAAATATTCTTCGTAAATTTTCGGCTCAATCCGATAACTTTTAGTTCTACACAAAAACAACACCATGATAATTCTAGCGAAAATAGCGTCAGTCCGAGTTAGTTTCAGTCAAATCATGTAAATCAGAGTCCAAAATAAGAGCAAAAATATTTGGAAAAGTAGATATGTTTGGGACGTATCTATTGCCTATGCTTGAATTATTTTTGTTTATGAAAGTTGCTGCTAAGTTATCCAATATAATAATGACATTCCCTCTAAACCTCTGACAATGGGAAGATTGGCGTGATGCATTGATTGTTGAAAGCTAATTGATCTATATGCATCCAGATAGCTAGTGAACTATTAACTATAGAAAATTGCCATGTATACTTTACTTGTTATGTTAGGTTCATAAGAGAATTGTACTTAGTGATCATGTTCTAGTCTTGGTAGAATTCAACTACAAAAAAATATCTTTTTCTCATCTAACACGCTCGAATACATGCATGGATTAAGCTAGCGGATGTTGATACATACCAAAAACATTGATAACTTTTATACGTTTCATGCTATTATCTTGTCATTTATACAAAGTTTTGAAGTATTTAGAACTAACCTATTATTAATGCCTAGTGCCGGTTCCTGATTTCTAGTGTTTTTGTATTTTTGGGAAATAAAATACCTATGCCATCAAAGAAAATCCCCAAAATTAGCTTTTCCCATTGTCGGCGAGAGCTATTGTGGTGACTACCCAGAGAAACACAACCATGATTCCTTTTTAACCTTGTGAAATAGGCCTACATTGTAAGTGGTTCGCTGACCTTGCTAGAGATGCTAGAGATGTAAGTTGCAACATCGTCTACTTCAACCTCTCCTTTCGAGTCTTTGCGAGCAAGATCGTCAGTTTGGTCTTGCGATGGCAGTGTGGATGTCTGTCGAGATTAGGGGTGTTGTCAATCTCCGTCGTATGCAGCGGTATACTATTGGGGTGATTCAACGAGATTTGTTCTTCTACAGGTCTTTGCAGATACTTCAGTGGTTGGATTTTTCAATTTTTTGCATTGTCGGTGAGAGCTATTGTGGTGCAAAGACTTTTTTTTTAGCCCTAGCTTTGGCAAAGACTTTGTTTTAGCCCTAGCTTTGGCAAAGACTTCGAGGCATGCAAGTCGTAGGCGCGTGCTAGGCGCCATCCACCTGTAGCGAGCCAGGCTGCAGCCGGCTTCATAGCCGTTAGATGGGGACGTGTGTATCCGTTGATCGATTTGTCTTGTAGGCCTCACACGTCCGCTCCTTTACCAACTGTGCACGCACACCATGCAGACGAGAAACACCGCAGCCTCGCGGAATGCTTGAAAGCATGGATGTTGAGCATCGTCGTAGCACCTTCGCCTACGCTCGTAGCATCCGGTCGCCGCTGTGGCAACATCGCCCAGCCCGGCAGTTCTAGCTTAATTTGCTGGCGGACTCACAATATTGTTCATGAGCTCGTAGCAACCCCGGCAGCATCGTCGGGTCGGTCGTCTCGCAGCGCTATTTGAAGCATCATCGTCTGCGTCGCAACACTACTTGCAGCATCGCTGGGCTATGGCCCAGAGCATCACGGCCTGGACATCATCATCGGTTGTCGAAGTTGTGGCCGTCGACGCTGTTACAACATGCCTCATGATCGTGTCTGTCGAAGCATCACGGCAACCGCCAACGCAGTTGCAGCACATACACCTCATCATCATGGCGGTCGAAGCATCACCGTAGCCATTGAAGCACGCATTGCAGCGTCAACATTTGTCAACATCGTGGCCGTCGAAACATTGTCGCCGTGGTCGTTGAAGCAATGTTTTCAAGGCCGTCAAAGCATCGTTGTGACCGTCAACACCGTAGCAGCATCTACGCCTCGCCATCGTGGTCGTCGATGCATCGTCGCGGCCATCGAAGGTTGTCAATGTTTTGGTTGTTGAAATATTGTCTTCATGACCATCGAAGCATGCGTCACAACGTCGACGATTGTCGTGGCTTGCAGCATTGGGCGGCCAACTTGCAGCGTAACATCACTCGTCTGATAAACGCAGAATTTGCCGGCTTGCAACAACATGTGCCCTACCCCAACATCACGTTTTCAGTAGCCACACAAGCTAGTTGGCCTTGAAGCACGACCACATGGTTGTGCAGCACCACGCACTCGACTACCGCGTCACACTTGTGATAGTAGCAACACTGGCCAGCCTTGTAGCACGATGACCGGCTTTGCAACATCGCGTCCGACTTGCAGCGTAACATGCCCAGTAGCCGCAATGCTGACTGGCCTCGTAGCATCATGCTGAATTGCAAAAGGTGGGTGGTCCACCCCCACAAAGATGTGTCCAATAGACGCAACATTGCACCGACTTCCTGCAACGGGCGGCCGACCCGTAGCATCCAGTTGTTGCAATGCTCGACGTCCCGTAGCATGGCGAAGTGGCTTTGCAACATCATGCGTCGGACTTGCAACGTCACACGTCCGGTAGTCGCAACGTTGGCCGACCTTGCAGCACGGCGACTGGCTGTGCAACGACACGCATCTGACTTGCAGCATTAAACGTCTGATGCATGGCGCCCCGACTTTGCAGCGTCGTACCTACGACTTCTGCAACGAGTGTGGCGACATCATATGTCCAATAGTTGCAACATTGGTCGGCCTTTGTAACGACTACACCTTCTGGTGTCGTGCCTGACTTGTTGCAATGGTGATGCTGGTGTTGTAGCATGACATTATGACTTGTGGCATCTAGGATTTGGAGCATCAGTGGCATCATGCTCGCAACCTTGTGTCCCCATCTACGCCTCCCCCTCTCCTCGCCGCCTGTCCTTGAGCCCACGCCCACGCACAACCGGTCGCTGTCGTCACCCGCTTGGCCCGAGGAGTCTTACACATGGATCGACGGGCTCCGCGAGTGGGTTAGCGTGCCTCCCGTCCACCATGTCGCGACGCCGGAGGAGGAGGCGGCCCACCTGGAGCGCTGGAACGAGCACTGGCTCGCGAAGGAGCAGGCCGACGGCGAGCAGCAGATGTTGTGGGCGCGCAAGGAGGGGGAGGAGAAGGAGCGCGCCCGCCGCGCCGCAACAAACGACGGAGGAGGCTGCCTTGACGGCGTGGCAGAGTCCGTTCGGGTGGGCTGGGCCGCCGCCCACCTTCATTGACCTCACCGGCGCCGACAAGGGCAAGGGCAACGGCGAGGCCTAGGGTAGCGTGTAGGTGTGGGCTTTTTTAACGTTTAATTAGTGTTTAAATGGACTTTGGCTAGCGATTGACTGGCTATTCATGTTTAATTATATTTATTTCCGCCGCGTGCTTTTGACAAAAGAATTTATGCGGGAAAATATGGGTTTGTCACACATTGAACACACCGACCAACTCAAATAAAAAACGGACACGCCTATCCACTTTGCCGACGCAAACAGACAAAAAGCAAACAAAATGTCAGTCCATTTGGGTCACCGCGTTGTGATTGCTCTTACTGTTGTTAATTACACTGCTATTACTAGTACAGTATCTTGTGAGTTAAAAAAGCAGCAGTTTTTGTTGAGTATTATATCGACTAGCTGGTAGTAGTACTAGAAATAACAAGTCGAATCTCGTCAGAACAAGTCAGTGTCAGTGGAAGCAGCAGCAGTAGGCATAGCCAGGAGAAGAAACGCACGCGAGAGTGCAACACGGACCGAGCGGCACCGGCAAGTTGGCTTCGCGGCGTGTGCATAGGAAAAAGGACGCAAACAGTGGCCCCTCCAGCTGGACACGTGGTTGGCAGACGAGGCCGCTGGCGACACGGATGTTTACATCCGACTGTTTGGAAGGAGTTTCCTTGTGATATCCCCCTTTGTTTAGAGTTGTTTTTGTATCCGTGAGTTCACGTACCTCACATCTGGTTGTATGCAAGTTTTTTTTTTGACAAAGATATCCAAGGGTTTATATTGATCTAATATAAAATAGATTTTAAGTAAAATAATGGTCTTGTATAAAAATTATGTACATCGCACGCGTGCATTTTACTAGTCTCCTAAATGCATGAGAAATTATCTAATAGTATCAAATGCATGGCAACCACGCGACGGAGACAATTCATCATACTTAGTTGAGTTACGTCCACATCAGTATATGCCGTCGGCGTGCCGTAAATTCCATTCGAAAAATACCATTCGAAAGATCTTGGTCCTCCAAACTTGAAATTCCTACCGAAACGAGTCGGCATCCGTGCAGGAAAGGGACGGTTTGGACGTTTCCCGCATGTTGGCAGAGTTTTGTGGAATGTTAGCTTCGGTCGTTAGGCGACTGAAGGCTGCGTCTGCTTCGGCACTTCTGGTTCTGGAGCTCGGATAAATTACACGGAGCATGCAGGTGAAGTACTAGTTCCTACGAACCAATCCCAACTCGTAAAACTTTCAGAAAAAAATTAAAATGCACTGGCCGTAAGACCTTTGGATGGACCGGCTGGTTTTCAGACGGCGACGTCCGTGCACTGCTGGGTTCCATGAGAGCTGATGGCGACACGAGTTTACCGGAGCTGTTGTAGACTCGGAGCGACGCACTTCACGTAGTTCTGTCGGTCGGAGCCTCGGCGGTTCTCTGAAACAGAGAAGGGCTTCAGTGTGTATGATATTGCCCGACTACAGACTCCAGGAGCTGTTGCCTCATCTGACCGACGCGTAGCGAGATTGCACGAGGTCGCTTTCAGTTAGTTGATCATTAACTGGTGGCCTCTTTATGGTCATGCGTTCTCATACGTGGTTCCACTGATTGTTTTGCGTGTCCTGAATACGGGAACCTTCGTGTGTCTTCTGCATTGCCGTGGAACAAACCTCCGATGGTTCTTCGTCGATATGGAAATCCAGTACCAGATGCCTCAAGTGCATAAAGTAAAATGATTTTTGGTCAGACAATTTATCTGCATAAGTTGTAAATGCACATAAAAAATAGGAAAACAAAAATAGGTTTACATCAGGGCAAGACAGATAAAGCATAATGACTGACATTACCGTTATGAACGAAAACTTAGTGTCAATGCAGAATCTGACAAAGAGCCAATCAACATGAGCCATTGAGCAAGAAAGTTCTCAGGCTTCAGCCTGTTTTGAAATATAAGGTTGGCATTGAGCCACCTTCTTATTTACAAAAAAGAATGTCATATTGTACTTCCTTTGTCTCATAATATAAGATCATTTTTGACACCAGTGTCAAAAATGATCTTATATTATGAGACGGAGGGAGTAATATCCAGTCCCTGAATTGATGCTTGCTTGTGCTCTCACGAGTCATCGAGTTTAGTAATACTCCCTCCCTCCTAAATTATTTGTTTTATCTGTATGAGGACAAATATAAGACAAGTACGGCACACTCAAATGCGGATAGATTCATGTCTTCTAAATCCATGTTTCGCAGCTTAGAGCAATTGTGTAATCCGAGTCCACATACATCTGCGGACGCGCCTGCGGACAATGACTAGATGTGACTTAGTTTTTGCCATGTCCAACCATAAATTCTACATTCAAAACATCAAATACATTCAAATACATGCACGCTAATCATTTTGGAGGGTTAGTCGGTGTTAGGCTGGCAGAGTTGGTAAACACCAAAAAATATATTTGTACTTAAGGTTTTTAGTGTAAATGTAACATCCGTGTTGGGCTGACGGGGTTGGGGTTTAGACCCACCTCGCCGCACGAGAAAGACACATCCGGCTTAAATAGCCGCGTCAATCAAAAGCGATTAGCTTCGGTCATCAATGCACTCTTTGTCAAGGATATAAAATGTTACTATAAATCTTCTATGTTCATAGTAACAGTTCATATCCCTCACAAAGCAAGCATTGATAACCCTATCCTTTTTCAAGTGAAATCATTTTTGACTTCTTTATCCGAATCTGAAAGGAGTTCATCCATTTAGAGGCCGGATTCGAACGAAGATTCAAACTGACAGTTCATACCCTTCTCAAAGGGTACACTGATGGCCCTACTTTATTTTAAGTCCAACGACGGTGCCCGGTGAGGGTGACCTTGACTGGCAAGTAGGGGGACGAATATGGAAGAATTCACGCGGGCCCTAGCAGCCAGTCCAATATGGCGGGCGTGTCCGGGCGTCCCCGCATCTGTCTTAGATTTGGGCTGGATATGGAACTGCTGGTCAGCCCGGTCGTTTGGCCGATTATGAGGAGCCTAGTTGGGTGCTTTTTTTTGTCCTGTCGGTGACCGGGTCAGCCCGCCTGAATGTTTTGGCGGATATGGTTGTAGATGCTCTTACAGTTAGTATCTATACCTATTATTAAGAGCATCTCCAACAGCCGCGCCAAAAGACGCGCGCGCGGTACATTGGCTTTATAACGCGCGCGGTACGTTTTCGCGCGCTCCAGCGATGACGCGAAACTAGCGCGCGCGGAAAATGATTGCGCACGCGTGGAAAAAGGCGGCCGCTCGCGCGCAAACATTTATAGCGCCGCGTCCGGCGCGCCTATAAATTGCAGCGCCTTCGCCGCTCTCTCCATCGCCCTTTGCCGCTCTCTCCGTCTCTCAATCGCCCCCTGCCGCGCTCTGCCGCCGACACGCCATCATCGCGCCACGATGCCGCCTCGGCGCCGGGGAGGTACGGGCTACCGTGGCGTCCGCGTGCGTCCGTCCGGCACCTACTCCGCCGAGATTCGGTCGGGCGGCGGCATGCGGCTCCGTCTCGGAACTTTCGACACCGCTCAGGAGGGCGCCAGCGCGTACGACGCTGCGGCGTGGCGCCTCCTGCGGTCCCGTCAGGACATGAACTTCGCCGACGTGGCGACGCGGGAGCACGCACAGGAGTTGGCGCCTTTCCCGTGGCTTCTCACTAACGAGGATCATCGCAAGCACCGGAGGCGGAAGCATCGTCTCAGGCTGGCCGAGATGGACGAGCAAGCCATGGCGCTGTGGAGTCATCGCTTCCCGGAAGACACCAACGAGCAACAGTTCTTCGCTCAGAGGAGGGCGAGGAGGGCGAAGAGGAGAGAGGGGCGAGCCGACTATCGCGAGGACAAGCGAACGCGGAAGGCGGTCGCTAAATACAACCAAGCGCTAGGAGATGCGTCCTCCTGGAACTCCGGCGACGAGCAGTTCCTTGACGCCTACACTCCGACATCGGAGGAGGACATCACTGAGACAGAGTCCGAGTCGGACAAGTAGTAGTAGGAGAACTATATACGAAACCAAATTTGTAGTAGAAGAACTATCTACGAAACCAAATATGTAGTAGAAAAAACTGAAATATAGCGCGCCTGCTGGAGCGGCGTGGGCGCGCTTAATTTACAGCGGCCGCTGGAGCCAACGCACCGCTGCACGCAAAAGCTGGCTAACCCGGCGTTGTATCGCGACTTTTAGCGCGCGGCGCGTTGCGCAGCTGTTGGAGATGCTCTAAAGAAAATATGTATTCTTCATCCCTCATGCATTTTTACACAAACCCCTTATGTTTTTGAGAATTAACAAGCACTTCGTCATCATAAAAAAGGGTTCGCACTGTCGGAATAATTTCCGTACATTCTTTAGCTGCGCTATCGCGTGCCAGGCAAGTGGGTCGCTCGGCTGGGTCTGCGCTCGCCTCGCTGGACCTTCTACCACAGCCCCCCAAAATGGAGCCAGATACAAAATATTGGTTGCGAGTGTGGGATTCAAACTCATGAGCTTCCATGTTGCCGTGCGAAGTAGACTCCGATAGCCAACTGCGATAGATTATGTAACAGGACATTCCTGATAGTATTAGAAAGGAGAGAACGCACTGGTTTGTGCAGTTAAATAATCCCACCTTGTTTCATTATAATGAATCTCACCGATTAAAATATGTTTTGGAAGTTGTCATAAGCATTAGAAGGCCACCACGGGAACAAACGGAGAGGACGCACTGGTTTGTGCAGTTAAATAATCCCACCTCGTTCCATTATAACAAATCCCGCCGATTAAAATATGTTTAAGTTGTCATGAGCATTAGAAGGCCACCGCCGGAACGAACAGAGAAGAAGAAGAAGAAGAAGGTGCCAATTTCACACCCAAAAGAAAAAAGAAAAACAGGGGGACGGGCTCGCAGGCAGCACCATCATTTAGATTAAATCAACTAGATCAGAAACAAGTAAATTCTTGAGGGAGCATTAATACGAGGAGGATCGTGGGCTTGCCGTACCATGCTGAACATGGCGCATAACTAAAGGGAAAGCATGTCCCACAACGTAAAGGAAAAAGCAAAAAAAAAGTCACCAATGAGTCAAAAGTAACCACATGAATAACTAGAATTTTATTGTGCATCTTTTTAGTAGAAGAAAGTGCAGATTTTTTTTTCCGTAGTAATGCACGAACATGTTTGCTAGTAATACTAATACTCAAATATGGCAGGTGATGCGCCGGTGGTGAACTGGCCCAGTGCGGCATGGCACGTCCTGCTAACGACATCTGATTTTCTTTTTATTTTATTTGTTAAATTAAATGCATATATTTCAAAAACTAGATATACTTAAGAAATGTAAAAGCATAAATTTAGAAAAAGGTTAATATGGTATAACAAATTGTTAGCGTTGTTTAAAAAAAGTTGATAACTTTTCAAAAAAAACGTTCCAGCATTTGTAAAACATGTAAGTGATTTTTTAAAATGTGTATTACAATATAAAACAATGTATAAAAATGTAAAAAATGTTTTGTGCCACTAAACAATGTAAGCCACATTTGATGTAAATATTCCTGCGTTTCAAAAAATGTCCGTGACATTTTAAAAAATCAAAAATGCCCGTGCATGTTTTTTTAATTTCCATTAAAAATGTACTATGAAATTTTAAAGAAATATTCGTGTGTTTCTAAAACCATGTCAATAAATTTTCCAAAATATTTCCACCAACAACTAAAATGTCAGCGTAGTTTTAAAAATGTTTTTTCCATTCAAAAAATGTATAACGTGTGTTTGAAAAAAAGTATTACCATATATTCAAAAAAAAGTTCAAAACATGTATTTAGAAAAATGTACATCATGTATTTGAAAATGTCAGAAAAAGAAAAACTATACAGGAAGCTCCTATATGGCGCCTCCAGCGCCAGAGAACTTACTTAGCGCACACTGGTGATCCTTATTGGGTCTCGGCCCACTACACCTTCTTCGCTCGTTCTCATCACGTTCCCTGCAGTTTTTCTTCCGTTGGATCTTTTCTGCTCCCTGATTTCTCTTACAGTACTTAAAAACCGAAAAATAGAAAAAAGAATACGAATTAGAAGTTTTTACAAAAGTTCATCAACTGAAAATGGTTCGTTCGATTTTGAAAGAAAATCAACAATTTTTAAAAATGTTCATCGAATTTGAAATAGTTTCACTGATTTTGAAAAGAGTCCATTCGGTTTTGAAAATTTTCATCGATTTTAAAAAAAATCGTCGCATTTGTAAAAAGTTCATTATTTTCTTTAAAAAGTTCATCAAATCCTAAAAAGTTCATTGTTTTAAAAAACATAAATTTTAAATAAATAACCTAATTGAAATTTGTCATCAATTTAGAAAAAATGTTCATGAATTTGAAAAAACCTGCGCATTAAAGGAAATGAAAAAGAAGAAACAGAAAAGGATTAAAAGGGAACAAAACTGAACTAAAGAATGAAATAAAAGAAATAAGCGAAGTATCTGTACAAGGGGTCGCGTGTTCGAACCTCTGTACCAGCACCCTTTTTTACGTTTCATGCGCCCGTTTGCAAACTGCACAGAAACATATGCCCGAAGCGCCAAACTGGATATGCCATCGATACATGCAACGTATAGCCTTGGCACGATCAGATGGGTCTTCTGGGTTGAACGAAGTGAATAATGATATACTGCGGCCAATCCTATTCTACGCGCAATGTGACGGATGAAACGCAAATTGCACAGGCTCATGCGTTGATGGGTCGGTTTTTCATTTTTCCTTTTCCTATTTCAGTTTATTTTTAAGCAATAGTAAATATTCTTTTAAATAAAAATTCTAGTATCAATTTTTTGTGGAAATGAAAAGGTGAACATTATTAGATCTATTTTTCATAGTTACATGAACATTTATTTTAAAATATGATTTCATCGATAATTACGTGAATTTTTGGAATGTATATCATTTTTTCAACAACTTCACATTTTAAAATACAAATATTTTCCCAGAAAAACCATCTAGGGCCCAAATTTTGGAAGCATCATGAACTTGTGTCTGAGAAAGAGATCTCCTTACTACAAAAACATTTTTTTCAATATAGAAGAGGATGCGCTAGTGTGGCAGTATGAAGCCAAAGGGGAATGTTCTACTAGTCCTCTTCACTCTATTATCAACTTCAAGGGTGTTAAACCAATTTTTATACCTTCTGTGTGGAAGATTGTGACGCCCCCTAGAATGCAGACTCTTCTCAGACTTCTCTCTCATAATAAGCTCAGGATCAAAGATAATCAGCGTAAACGAGGGATGATTATACCCCCTGAATGTGTCTTTTGCTCTAAACTTGAAACAACTGACACTTGTCTTTCCAGTGTGTTGTTGCCAAACTAGTTTGGAGTCACATATCTAATTTCTTTAATTTAGATATTGGGTGTAATTTCCTTTCCATTGCCAGATTTTTGCCTGATGATAAGCAGAAATCTGCTGTAAACTCTGTTTCTGCCTATGCATTATGGAGTATTAGAAAAATTAGGAACTCCCATATATTCGATAATGCAGTCTGGGCTGACATGAAAGAGATTTGGCGGCTGATGCGGGTACATATCAGGAAATTGATGATTCTTTTTAAAAGAGAGCACCTGGTGAAGATGGAACAATTCTTTCAGATGGTCTCTGGCTCTCTGCTGTGTAGTGGAAACCTTTCCAACTGTGAATGGGGTGAATGAGGAGATTGGTCTGGAGAACGCATTAAGGCAGTCACTACTAGCGAAGCTGTCGCTGGACTCATCGCGCTCATACTTCTCTTCCCTGCCTAGAAGGCCACCCTCCAAGGAGCACAAAACTTCAGTGGGCAGCTCTACCACGTTGTTTCCATCAACATTTTGCTTGAATAGTCCCCTCTGGACAAGAAGAGAAGCGCACGCGGGGAACAGGTTCGGCCCCCGCATCTAGAGCGCTCCAAGTGGTTGTTGCATGAGGAAATGGAGGAACTTACGCATATATAAACTCCGGGGGTGTTTGCTTCCAGGGACCTTTTTGTGTAGGGACTAGAAAAAATCCCTCTTAAAGACTTTTTTATCAAACGGGAGAGACTTTTTAGGAACTAAAGTAGGCATTTGGGACTAAATGAAGAAGACTCTCAAGGAGATTCTTTTTGGGACTTTTTGGAACTTTTCCAACAATACCCCTCCATGCACACATTGGCCCACCACCTCATGGTGTTGTTTGATTGTTATTTTTCTATATACTAGAGACAACATGGTCATTTAATAATCTCTAGGAAGGGACTAGGGACTTTTTAGTCTCTGGAAACAAATAGGGAGGGACTTTTTAGGGACTAGGGACTAGGGACTTTTTAGTTGGGACTAGAAAAGGTCCTAGGACTAGAGAATCAAACACCACCTCTGTCTCTGCTGCTTCTATGCTATCCCTATTTTGATATCATTGCTCATTTACTGAGTTGTAATAAAATGTACTATAATTTTGCTTTCGCTTCTAAACGAACATGCTTTTGCATGCTGACCTTGTTATTAACTCTAGCTCATTCAAGTAATGGAACTGGGATGGTTGCGGCCCTCTTGGTAGTCTAGAAACATTTCTTTGAAGAGGAAATAAAAACTTTATTATGGGATCTTAGGACATCTTCAAAGCGGACCCTCAAATCCCCCACACACATTTGGATTGTGTTGTCTGGACACAATTTGCTATCCAACGTCGTCCCACATCGAGACACGAACCAGTCCGTGTGTTCGTTTTCCTCACAAACCGGAGCAAGCTAGGGGGCTTAGCGGGAGTCCATACCACCACCACATAGGACTCTGATACCCCCGCCCACCCAAAACCACACTCAGACCCTACGTATCCATCTCTTTCCCCTTTCTCTGCATCCGCTTCCTCCCTGGCTGAAGCCACTGATGTAACACCCCGGCCGTCCATCAAGCCCTTGGCAGACCTTTGTTAGGAATATGCAACTTGTATTCCCATGAGGCCATAGGCCGATATATATATACATGTACAGGTGTGGAACATATGCAGGAAACCCCTTATACAACGGGATAAATACAAAGGGGTACATGACTTATATTATAACTCTAACACCCCCCCTCAAACTCATGGTGGATGAACAACACTGAGTTTGGAGAGATAAAAGCCATGTTGTGCTCTAGTCTGAGCCTTCGTCAGGAAATCCGCCAACTGTAACTCGGAAGGCACATACTGAAGAGCAATAACCTGATCCTGCACAGCAGCGCGCACATAGAACGCATCAACACCAATATGCTTGGTGAGCTCATGCTTCACAGGATCGCGTGCAATGCTGATAGCACCTGTACTGTCAAATAAAAGCAGAGTCGGTGTAGTGACAGAAACACCAAAATCCTGAAGTAACCACCGTAACCAAGTCACCTCTGCCGTCAAAAGAGCCATTGCTCGCAACTCAGCCTCGGCACTCAAACGGCAAACTGCAAGCTGTTTCTTCGTCTTCCAGGCAATGAGAGAACCACCAAGAAAAACACAGTAAGCAGAAAGTGAACGGCGATCGGAAGGATCACTAGCCCACGTAGCATCCGAATAGGCCTGGAGCTATAAAGAACTGGAGCGAGGAAAGAATAGACGGTGAGAGATCGTGCCTCGAAGATATCGAAGAACACGAAGGAGATGACTATAGTGAACCGAGGTGGGGGCAGAAACAAACTGACTCAGAATATGAACCGGATAAGAGATGTCCGGACGAGTGACAGCTAGATAGACAAGACTGCCAACAAGATGACGATAATGCGTCGGATCAGGGAGAGGATCACCATCAGTAGCACGGAGGTGAACATTGAGCTCCATAGGAGTCTCAACAACGCGCTCGTCAGTAAGAGCAGCACGAGCAAGAAGATCCTGGATATACTTTTCCTGGGAGATAAAAAAGCCATCAGAGGTAGAAGAGACTTCAATCCCAAGAAAGTAGCGAAGAGGTCCAAGATCAAACATAAGAAACTGCTCACTAAGACGGGCCTTTACAAAGGCAATATACTCGGGGTCATCCCCCGTGATGATCATGTCATCAACATAAAGAAGAAGAAGAGTCCGTCCACGAGGAGAAAGGTGAATAAACAATGCTGGATCATGAGCACTGGCTAAAAAACCAGCAGTAGTGATCACAGAGGCAAAGCGCTCAAACCAGGCGCGGGGGGCTTTCTTAAGGCCATAGAGAGAGCGACGAAGACGACATACCATGCCATCAGGAACAGAATACCCAGGTGGTGGCTGCATGTACACCTCCTCACGCAGCTCACCATTAAGAAAGACATTCTTAACATCAAGCTGAGATATAGACCAGTGGCGTGCAGAGGCAACGGCAAGAAGTGTATGAACAGTGGTCATATGAGCCACAGGAGCAAAAGTCTCGTCATAATCACGACCATGCTCCTGCTGAAAACCACGAGCCACAAGACGAGCTTTGTGACGCTCAAGAGAACCATCGGAGCGAGTCTTAACCTTGTAGACCCACTTACAAGTGATCGGACGGACTCCGGGAGGAAGAGAAACAAGATCCCAGGTACCAGTGCGTTCAAGAGCAGCAATCTCCTCTGCCATCGCAAACTGCCATTCAGGATGAACAACAGCCTGACGGTAAGAAGTCGGCTCAAGAACAGCAGCACCAGCGGTGGGAAATCCAAAGCGATCAACAGGCGGACGAGGACGAGAACGCAAGCCATAAGTAGGCTGAGAGGAAGATGACGACCCATCCACAGAGGCATCAACTGGTCGTGGACGACGAGTGTAATGCTGAGGAAAAGATGGAATAATAGAAGGAGGAATCGGCAAGGTAGAATCAGGGGGTGGCGACGAAGAAGTCACCGGAGATGAAGGTGTAGAATCCGGTGACAGGCTGGGAGAGGAGACCGTGGAGGAAGTCACTGGAGATGAAGGTGGAGAACCCGGTGACATGCGAGGCGAGGAGACCGGGGATGATGGTGGCTGCAAATCAACTAGATGTGGAGAAGGAGAGGAAGTGGAACGGAGAGGTACAGTCTCGGTGGGAGTGATAGGTGAGTCAGGAAAAGTGAGGAAAGAGATATCCTGCACTGAAAAAGTCGAGGAAGATGGGCGTGGGTAGAAGGGACGAGACTCTTCAAAAGTCACATCTCGAGAGATACGCATCCGACGACCAATAGGATCCCAACAACGATAGCCCTTATGCTCATCACTGTAGCCTAAGAAGACACACTCAACAGACTGAGCGGTCAGTTTGGTGCATTCGCGAGGGGCAAGAAGAACATAGCAAACACAACCAAACGAGCGAAGCATCGAATAATCGGGAGAACGATCAAAAAGTCGCTCGAAAGGAACACCACCCTGTAGAGCAGCGGAAGGCTGTATATTGATAAGATAGGTGGATGTGGAGACGGCCTCAGCCCAAAAATGAGGCGGGAGAGAGGCAGCAATCATAGATGCACGAGCCGTCTCAAGAAGATGTCGATGCTTTCGCTCAGCCACACCATTCTGAGCATGAGCACCAGGACAAGAGAATTGAGAGAGAGTCCCGTGCTCAGCAAGAACACCACGCAACATCTTAGAGATATACTCGCCAGCGGAGTCAGCACGAAAAACACGAATGGGTGAAGAGAACTGAGTATGAACCATGGCAGCAAAACGCTTATAAATAGACAACACCTCAGAACGAGAAGTCATGAAATAAAGCCATGTGTAACGAGAGAAATCATCTATGAAAATAATATAGTATTTATGACCACCTTTCGAAGCGAAAGGGGCTGGACCCCAGACATCAGAATGGACTAAATCGAAAGGATGCTTAGACACTGACTCACTATGTGAATATGGTAACTGAATCTGCTTGCCAAGATGACAACCCTGACACTCTAAAGAGACATCTCCTGAGACAGACCCCAGAAGGCCTCGACGAACTAAAGAAGACAACCGAGAACCACACAGATGACCAAGTCGATGATGCCACTGTTGGAAGGAACCAGTGACGGAGGCGACAGAAGCGGAAGAACTGGCGATGGTGGTGGCAGCAGAAGGAACATGAAGCCAGTCCAACTCCCAAAGACCCTGAGAATCACGGCGGCGAGGGCCAGCCCCAACCAGAGTGTGCGTGTGACGGTCCTGGACAGAACAAGAGTCAACGTCAAGGATGACGTGACAACCAGAATCCGTAAGTTGACCAGCAGAAAACAAATTCATGGTAAGTCGAGGAACATGAGCAACATCAGGAACAAAATAAGAAGGAGTAGTAAGATTGCCTCTACTAGCAACAGAAAGTGGAGTACCATCAGCAGTGAAGACATGAATAGGAGAATCCAGTGATCGAAGAGAGGACAAAGTGGAAGAATGAGAAGACATATGAAAAGAAGCTCCAGAGTCCAGAACCCAGGGGGATGTACCTGACTGTGTAGAGGGTGATTGCTCAGTGCGGGAAGCATCAGTCACAGAACCGGCAGTACCCGTCGAGGAAGAACCTGAAGCCGCGAGCAGACGCTTAAGTCTCAGAATATCCTGCTCAGTCAAAGCAATGGCTGAAGCTGTCGAGGTAGATGACGAAGTCCCGGAAGATGATGATCGAGCCTTGCGCAGGTGTTTCTTCTTCGTGTAGCACTGAGACTCAAGATGACCATCATTGTTGCAATAGGCGCAATGTGGACAGGGGCGACCTGAGCCTCCAGAAGGAGTGGGCAAGAGCGGCGGAGCACTCGAGCGAGAAGGGGTCGGTGGAGCAAGTGGCGTAGGAGCACGAGTAGCGAGCACAGAGGGAACCTCCAGCAAACCAGCACCACGTAAGCGAGTCTCCTCAGCACGAATCTCAGAAAGCGCCTCCATGAGAGAAATACGGCCACGAGCAAACAACTGAGCACGCTGGGGCTCAAACTCCTTACGGAGCCGAGACAAGAACTCATAGACGCGATGAAACTCCAAATTGGCCTGGACAGCCTGGCAACAGGGGCAGGTACGACACCCAGCACTACGAAAAGAATCAAGCTGGCGCCAGATAGCAGAACTCTGTGCATAGAGGTCATCAACAGTAGAGTCACCCTGCTGAAGAGCATGCTCCTGACGGATCACAGAGAGGTATAAGGCATCACCAGAGGGCTGATAGCGCTCACGAAGACGGGTCCACATCTCAAAGACAGTAGAAAGACCCAGAAATTCAGAAGCAAACTGAGGCAGAACACTAGCAGTGAGAACAGCTGCATCACGAGCATCATCATCAAGCCACTGGGTGTAAACAGACAGAGCACCATGATATGTCTGAAGAGTCTCCTCATAAGCCAAAACCCTCTCATCATAAGCACGATCAGCAGCCTCATCAGCAACCTTAGCCGCATCCTTGGCGGCCTGATTAGCATCCGTAGGAAGAACCGATGGAGTTGGCGGAGCAGGGGCCACCGGAGGAACTGGACATGGCGGACAGCAGACCTCGCCAGAAAGAACACCCCAAAGACGGATGCCACGCATATGAATGCGCATGAAGCCAGTAAACTCGGTGTAGTTAGTACCATCAAAGATCACCGGACAGCGAGGGACGGCAACATAGCCCGAGGACAGAGACATCGCGCCTTTTTTTAGACCGATAATCAGGAGCCTGGATCTGCAGGAGTCTCGATCAGGCCCAAGGAATCAGTGGTGGCCAACGATCAGGAGTCTCAATCGGGACCTGGCGACTGATCGAGAGCAGTTGGGACCCGGCTGCAGCAGTGGCTAGATCGTGGGCGGGACCTGGCGGCTGGGTCACGGGCAGAACCGGGCAGCTGGATCGTGGGCGGGACCGGGCGACTGGATCACGGGCGGGACCTGGCGGTTGGATCCTCCCACTGGATCAGGACTTCAGGCAGAGTAGCGACCACGGGCGTTGATGAAGATCGAGCGTGGGAGGGAGGGCGTTAACCAATGGAAGAAGCAGCGGCAGCGGCTGCGACGCGACGGAAGAGGCCGCAGGAGATCAACGCCGAAACAGCACAGCCGGACAAAGGAGAAGGCCGGCGGCACAGGGTTGGATCGCACAAGTTGCCCGTGCTAAAAAAAACCTAAAGCTCTAATACCATGTTAGGAATATGCAACTTGTATTCCCACGAGGCCATAGGCCGATATATATATATACATGTACAGGTGTGGAACATATGCAGGAAACCCCTTATACAATGGGATAAATACAAAGGGGTACATGACTTATATTATAACTCTAACAACCTTCACCGCTCCACGAAATCGCCACGCTGCTTTGCCTACACCGTCGTTCCATCCGCCCCCGCGGATGCTGTCTGTGGGGGTCACCACGCCTGGCAAGTCTGTTGGTGATATGTCCATGCTAATGTTTTTGACAATTTTTCTCCCTTCTTTGAAGCAGTGGATTTCTACATGTACGAGCACTATGTTGAGTTATCCTAATGAGGAGGGTTATGACTTATGCGGATGAAACAATGGTGATGTAGGTGGTCCTTACACAAATTTCAAGGGATCAATCAAGGGTCATCGAGTGCTTAATCAGAATAGGGCATGAAGGCATTTGATGCTTATGGACGACTACTTTGCCCCCGATGCCCTACTCATGGAGAATTTTTGCCTGCTTCCAGATGCAGAAAAATGTGTTTGGTCGCCTCTACAATGGCGTCCGGTCCTATGTTGACTACTTCATATTGAAGAATGATACCGTAGGAAGATTTGGAATCTCTGGTTACTAGAAATGCATAGGATGCCTACATATGGTATGGTCACAGATTTGTGGGACGAGACTCCGGATGTCTAAGAGCACATGTGAAGACGCCATGGTCGAGGTGTTTAAACCTTAGTACTTGAGAGAACCAATTGTTGCAAACGCCAAAAGGCTCATGGCACTCCCAGAAGCAAGAGGATGGCCATGGATGCTCGATCTCTTGGTGCATGCACTAGGGATGGAAGAACTGTCCAAAAGCTCTACAAGGGCAATATCAGGTCCATGCTATCAAGCCAACCATCATTCTTGAAGCAGCTGCATCACAGACCTGTAAATTTAACACACTTCATTTGGCATGCTTGGACCTCAAAATGACACCAATGTGCTACTGCGATCTCCATTGTTTGCTAGGTTTACTGAAGGACAAGCTCCTCCTTGCAACTATATTGTCAATGGGCATGAGTACAACATGGGCTACTATCTAGTTCACGACATCTATCCCTTGTGGTCTACCTTCATCAAGACCATCTCTAAGCTAGCTGGTCAGAACATAACTTAGTTTTCCCAAAGACAAGATGGATATGGAAATAATGTGGAGAGGGCATTAGGAGTGCTCCAATCTCGTTTTGCAGTTGTTCGCGAGCCTGCTAAACAATGGGATCTGGAGACATTGTGGGAGGTGATGACATGTTGTGTGGTCATGCATAACATGATCATGGAGGATGAAGGTGATGACACTGCCGGAGGCCTGAAATTTGAGAAGATGGGGGATCCTATCCAACTTCCACATTAGAATAATCCGACCATGTTTGACGAGTTTGTCCCAATGCATCAACAAATTCGGCAACAAGCAACTCAAGAAAGATTTGATTAAGCGGATGTGGGTGCTTAAAGGGGACAACTAGAACATATGTGCTAGTTGAATTCAAAGTTGAACTATTTTATTTCAAAACTTAGTTGGATCGCAATATTTAAATTAGAACCATTGTCGCATATAAATATATTCACTCATGGAAGATTTGATATGCTATTATTTTGAGTGTTGTGGACTTAAAAAAGTAAATAGAGCCGAAAGTTTAGGGGACAGGGTTGGATGGCCAGCTACCATATCCGTGTCCACGGACAAGTCCGCAAAAAAATTATTATGTGCATTTTGGGGGTTGGCGTTGGAGAGGCCCTTATGGCCATGGTGCTCTTGGACCTAATGATTTCCACTTCCCCTTATATCAAACCTTATCAGGAGCTTATGCCCATGGTGCTTCTGAACCTAACGCTTTCTCCTTCCTCTTTTAGCAAACTTTCGAGGATCTTAATAAAAAGTATTTTATATATTTGGTGAGAGATTTTGAGGCTGCTAATTTGGATATCTATTGTCTCAATTTAGTTCTAGTAGGGTGGAGTGAGTGATCAGAAGTTCCAGAAGGGATATCACATGGGAATTTATCGTGATTGAATTGCATGGTTTATAATTATTTTTTGGCTCCACTTGTGTCGAATTAATAATTTTGGGATGTGATACTTCCCCCGAAGATTGTTGCGAGCCCCCTACACGCATGGCTTATGACCCCCTCTAGACGACCTCTCAATACTTTCAACATCCTTTGTAGTGTGGTTTGAAGTAATATGTTCATCCACCTCGTGGGAGTGGGACCTACGTACTATATGAGGAGAGGCATTGTGGGAAGTGCTCGATGCATTGGACGTCGAGAACTTCACCACTTCTAAAGTCCTACAACTAGCGATGACCTGACCCTTACAAGGTCCTTTAGATTCTGAAACCCAGCCTCCTTGTACCTTGGTCCTAAGGAGGAAGGATGACTTTCCTATGGAATTTTTCAATTGGGGTTGAATGAGAGTGCATGTCTATTGGGGATAATTATGGAATAGTGGTCCTTGGGAGTGGCTAAGCTACCCTTGAAGGTGGTAGGTTCAAGGGATACATCGATAAAAGATGGTTCACGAGTATATGAGGATTAGTCAACAATGGGGGTGTCCCCATGGGTCATGGTGAGCCACTCCTCATCCATTTATGGATGGGCTTTTGTTAGTTGGGACTCTTCTAGTCTTGGGCTTATTTTATTCTTATCTTCATCTTTCACTTTATCTTTTTATTTCCTTCTCTTCCTTTGACTTGTTGACGATGGTAGATTGCTTCGATTTTTGTTAACTATTTTGTACTTGTATTGAGTGTGATGGTTTGTTTAGACTTTCAGTGATCATCTTTGACTGATGTTGACTATCATAGTGGATGACATAGGATTAAGTGGGATATCAATGTCATTTGAGTATTCCCCCAACAATAAGTATATATGTGTCAATGACTTGAATCATATAATTTATGCCCTATCCACATAACAACAATCTAGCAACTAGATGCAATGCAAATAGTTATGGGATTAAAAATAAGGTGATATTCTTGTTCACCTCTAAACATATTTTTTTGAGAATCTAAACAATTTAGTCCATATAGAAAACAAAACTAACTCGTCCTTAGCTGATGTCTACTACGCAACTTTATTCTTGTAGACACGTGTTGGGCCTCCAAGCGCAGAGTTTTGTAGGACAATAGCAATTTTCCCTCAAGTGGATGACCTTAGGTTTATCAATCCGTGAGAGGTGTAGGATGAAGATGGTCTCTCTCAAACGACCCTGCAACCAAATACAAGCAATCTCTTGTGTCCCCAACACACCCAATACAATGAAAAATTGTATAGGTGCACTAATTCGGCGAAGAGATGGTAATAAAAGTGTAATATGGATGGTAGATATTGGTTTTTGTAATATGAAATTATAAAAACAACAAGGTAACTAATAGTAAACGGGCACAAAAACGGTGTTGCAATGCTTAAAAATGAAGCCTAGGGTCCGTACTTTCGCTAGTGCAATTTCTCAACAGTGCTAACACAGTTGGATCATATGATTATCCCTCAAAGTGTAACGAAGAATCACTCCCGAGTTCCTATTAGCGGAGAACAAAAGATAGGAATTGTTTGTAGGGTAAGAAACCATCTCAAAGCTATTCTTTCCGTTCGATCTATCCTAGGGTTCATACTAGAATAATGCAAGCTATTATTTCCGACCGATCTAATCAAGAGTTCGTACTAAGATAACACCAAAGAAAATTCATATTCATAATACTCAATCCACACAAAGAACTATAAAGAGACCCCAAGGTTTCTCCAATCAAAGTAGGGGGACTAAAAAGATCATCTTCATTAAACATAGCCTCCCCAAGCTTGGGACACACATTAATTGAAGAAATAAATTCTCAAATATGTCACTCTCATCAAACATAGCATCCCCAAGCTTGTGGCTTGGCATATCATAAGCATAATCATTCTCATCATTAATAGTATGAATGGCCCCAACGGTATAACTGAAGGAAATATGCCCTAGAGGCAATAATAAAGTTGTTATTTATATTTCCTTATATCATGATAAATGTTTATAATTCAAGCTAGAATTGTATTAACTGGAAACTTAGTACATGTGTGAATACATAGACAAACAGAGTGTCACTAGTATGACTCTACTTGACTAGCTCATTAATCAAAGATGGTTAAGTTTCCTAACCATGGACACGAGTTGTCATTTGATGAACGGGATCACATCATTAGAGAATGATGTGATTGACATGACCCATCCGTTATCTTAGCACTATGACCGTTTAGTTTATTGCTATTGCTTTCTTCATGACTTATACATGTTCCTATGACTATGAGATTATGCAACTCCCGAATACCGGAGGAACACTTAGTGTGCTATCAAACGTCACAACGTAACTGGGTGATTATAAAGATGCTCTACATGTGTCTCCGATGGTGTTTGTTGAGTTGGCATAGATCGAGATTAGGATTTTTCACTCCGATTGTCGGAGAGGTATCTCTAGGCCCTCTCGGTAAAGCACATCACTATAAGCCTTGCAAGCAATGTGATTAATGAGTTAGTTGTGGGATGATGCATTACGGAACGAGTAAAGAGACTTTTCGGTAACGAGATTGAACTAGGTATGATGATACCAACGATCGAATCTCGGGCAAGTAACATACCGATGACAAAGGGAACAACGCATGTTGTTATGCAGTTTCTCCGATAAAGATCTTCGTAGAATATGTAGGAATCAATATGAGCATCTAGGTTCCGCTATTGGTTATTGACCGGAGATGAGTCTCGAACCCGTAGGGTCCGCACGCTTAACGTTCGATGATGATATGTATTGTGAGTTATGTGATTTGATGTACCGAAGGTTTTTCGGAGTCCCGGATGTGATCATGGACATGATGAGGAGTCTCGAAATGGTCGAGACCTGAAGATTGATATATTGGAAGGTTATGTTTGGACACCGGAAAGGTTTCGGATAGGTTCGGGCATTTTCCGGAGTACCGGGGGGTTACCGGAACCCCCCGGGGGGTTAATGGGCCTTCATGGGATTTAGTGGAAGAGAGGAGGAGGAGGCCAAGTGGAGGGGCGCGCCCCCCCAAGCCCAATCCGAATTGGGGAGGGGGGTCGGCCCCCTTTCATTCCCCTCCTAGTTGGACTAGGAAAGGGGGAACGTACTCCTAGTAGGAGTAGGATCCCCCTTGGGGCGCGCCCTATGAGGCCGGTCGGCCCCCTCCTCCACTCCTTTATATACGGGGGAGGGGGGGCACCTCATAGACACACAAGTTTATTTCTTAGCCGTGTGCGGTGTCCCCCTCCACAGATTTCCACCTGGTCATATTGTCGTAGTGCTCAGGCGAAGCCCTGCGTCGGTAACTTCATCATCACGGTCAACACGCCGTCATGTTGACGAAACTCTCCCTCGGCCTCAGCTAGATCTAGAGTTTGAGGGACGTCACCGAGCTGAACGTGTGCAGATCGCGGAGGTGTCATGCGTTCGGTACTTGATCGGTTGGATCACGAAGACGTTCGACTACATCAACCGCGTTACTTAACGCTTCCGCTTTCGGTCTACGAGGGTACGTGGACACACTCTCCCCGCTCGTTGCTATGCTTCTCCTAGATAGATCTTGCGTGATCGTAGGATTTTTTTTGAAATACTACGTTCCCCAACAGTGGCATCCGAGCCAGTTCTATGCGTAGATATTATATGCACGAGTGATAACCCACAAGTATAGGGGATCAATTGTAGCCTCTTTCGATAAGTAAGAGTGTCGAACCCAACGAGGAGCTAAAGGTAGAACAAATATTCCCTCAAGTTCTATCGACCACTGATACAACTCTATGCACGCTTAACGTTTGCTTTACCTAGAACAAGTATGAAACTAGAAGTACTTTGTAGGTGTTTTTGGATAGGTTTGCAAGAATATAAAGTGCACGTAAATAAAAACTAGGGGCTGTTTAGGTAAAGAAGCAATAAAGTTAGTATAGCGAGTGTGGAAAAGTGGTGGTAGGGGTTGCGAAATTGTCCCTGAGCAATTGACTACTTTACTAGACCGATATCAAGTTTTATGTGGGTTGTCTCACCGGCAGTGCTTTCTTTAAAGCCATTAAGCTAGGCATAAAGTGCTCAAGTAATGGATCCACCCGGATCCCAAGGTATATCAAAGCCAATTTTAATTAACAATGATTTGTAATTTAGTAGTGAGCACAAAGTAACATATATCATGTAATGATGAAGTCTAACTCTCTTCCTATGCATCGGCATGTCATAAAAGAACAATTCATGCACACAAAGTAAAGTCCAATGCATAGTATAAACAGTTTCTTACAATTTTATCATGTTGGAAACATAGAGAGATGGAGATATAGTTCCTCTCTCATAGTAATTGCAAGTAGGAGCAGCAAGCACATGCATATTATATTCACCAAAATCATCATGTGAAACGGTAAAAGGCAACCCATCAATATAATCCTTAATAAGTGCAAACTTCTCCGATATAGTGTAGTCGGGAGAATTCAAAAAGATAATAGGACTATCATGCGTGGATGCAATAGCAGCAATTTCATGTTTAACATAAGGAACTATAGCAAGTTCATATCCATAAGCATAATTCATATTGGCATCTTGGCCACAAGCATAGAAAGCATCATCAAAAAGGGATATTTCAAAAGAATCAATGGGATCATAACAATCATCATAGCATTCATCCTCCGGTAAGCACGAAGGGAAATTAAACAATGCATGAGTTGAAGAGTTACTCTCACTAGAAGGTGGGCACGGGTAGTTAATCCGCTCTTCCTCCTTTTGTTCTTCGCTCTCCTCGTCATCTTTTTCATCCAATGAGCCTGTCGGTGTCCTGGGAATGGGGGTCCCCAGACTTGCCTGCCTGCGGCCCGCGGCGTGGCTAAGCCAGCAGGCCGTACGACCCATCTTCACCAACAAAGCCCCCAAGACCCTCGCAAGGGGCCAAGCCTCGCGAGGCAGACGACGCAAGACCTCCTCTGGAGTGGCCTAGCTAGGCAGGCTCACAAGGAGCGGAGATATCAAGGTGAGGCGAACCTCACGAGGCCCTCATGACGTGAGCCGTGATGATCGACACCAGGCGGGCGCCAGGCGGGCGCCAGCGTGCACAACATCCTTGTTTCCTCTTTGGTGCAAAGGGGGCAAGCGCAGCCACGGAGTACCGAGGGTTCAGGTAAAAGTTGCCATTTCGGTGCAACAAGACCAAGACCATGGACTGCAAGACGGAGGTCATTGTGGAGACCAGAATAACGTCACCACCAGAACTTTGTGTAGGCGAAGACTACTTTTGTCAGGATAGCTTGTACTAGCTGTCCCCCTTCAAATTAGCCTGCCATTGTTGGCTCCCTTCCCGCTCGATCTTTGGGAAGAGGACCAGGGCCTCTATAAATAGGACTAGCCACCATAGTGGAAGGATATACCATCTTGGCTAGAGAGAGCACCCCCACACACAAGCTCACCGAGCACAAGAATGCCTCAACCTCAGGAGGCCGTTCTTCCCTTCTATTGTTCATCATCAGCCCAAGAGGCAAACCACCACCACACCAGAGTAGGGTATTACACCACAACAGTGGACCGAACCAGTATAAACCCCGTGTCCTTCTGTGTTGTGAGTTCGTCGAGTTCGTCCGCGGGACCTTAGCGAGCTAGGGCATAGATCGGTTGAAGGGAAAGACTTCGCGCGCACTCCAGTGTTCGAACCTTAAGGGTTTGTCGGAACCCCCTACCCTGACATTTGGCGCGCCAGGTAGGGGTGCGACGGAGCCTTTCTCCATCAACCAGCGCCTCGTACCGCCGCACCGCGCTCCCATGGCAGGTGCCTCGCCACCGACCTCCTCGGCCGATGCCAGCAGCAGGGAGTCTGGGTACCGAGCCCTGGCCCCCGCTCTCCGGCGAGTGCAGTGGCTGGTCAAGTTCAGGCCGGAGATGCCGCCGCGTTACGACGGCGCGGCAGACTCGGTGTTGTTCTTGCTAGTGTACGAGGAGGCCGTCCTCGAAGCCGGAGGTGACGACAAGATCATGGCAAACTTGTTCCCCCTGGCCCTCGCCGGCGAGCCGCGCGCTTGGCTGCTCGACCTCCCGGGATCCACGGTGACATCCTGGGGGGAACTCTGCGACCTCTTCACTGCATGCTACGCGGCACCGGCACACCACGCAGTCGCGGCACTACTGGGCGGCTCCCAAGCACCTCCTTCAGATCGCCACGTCAAGCCTTTCTTCCGCCAGATTGGGGCCGCTTGCAAGCGCCCGGGGGCTCCGCCAGGTTGGGCCGCGCCGGAGGCCGACCTCACCTTCGACTCGGAAGACCACCCCGGCTCCATCGCCGGCTCAGGGATGCTTCCGATGCTCTGCACGCCCACCATCTGCAACGTGGCCGTCACCAAGACCCTCATCGACGGAGGCGCTGGTCTCAACCTGCTCTCCGTGGAAGCTTTCATCCTTCTTCATGTGCCGCTCGAACGGCTCGGCCTCAGCAAGCCCTTCACAGGGGTGGGCGGTGGAGCTGCCCACCCCTTGGGGAAGATCCGCCTCCCCGTCACCTTTGGCACGCGGGATAACTATCGCACCGAGCTGGTAGACTTTGACATCGCCCGCATCGGTCTCTCGTACAATGCCATCCTCGGGTACCCAGCCCTCGCTCAGTTCATGGTGGCAACTCACCTGGCCTACAACCTCATGAAGATGCCAGGGAGCAAGGGCATCCTCACCATCCAAGGGGACGCTAAGGAGGCCGTGATGGTGCTCAGGCTCACCTTCAAGACCGCGGCAGCAGCGCAGCCAGTCGGCGTCGGTGCGCCGGAGGCCAAGGAGGCCGCGCCCACCAAGAAAAAGCAGCTGTTCACCCAAGACAAGGCAGAGACCAAGCAGGTGCCGGTCAATGAGGATGGGTCTTAGGAGCCACCTTCACCATAGGAACCATCCTTAACCCGGGGCAAGAAGAAGCTTTGGTGAGGTTCTTGCGCGCGAACAAGGAGATATTCGCATGGGAGCACGATCAACTGGTAGGGGTCCCGAGAGAGGTAATTCAGCATCATCTAAAGGTGTGCCTGAACGTACGCTCCGTGAAGCAGCGAGCAAGACGGCAGTCCACTGAGAAGCAGGGCTTCATCGTCCAAGAGACACGCAAGCTGGAGGCGGCAGGTACAATCTAGGAAGTTCGATACCCCGAATGGCTGGCGAACCCCATTGTAGTGCCGAAGAAAGGCGGGAAGGAACGGATGTGTGTCGACTTCACCAACCTAAACAAAGCCTGCCTCCAAGACCCATTTCCCCTTCCGCGCATCGATCAAATCATCGACTCCACCGCCGAGTGTGACTTGCTGTGTTTCTTGTATGCGTTCTCTGGATACCATCAGATCAAGATGGCGGTGGAGGATGTGGAGAAGACGGCCTTCTTGACACCATGTGGGGTGTACTGTGATGTCTACTACACAACCTTCTTCTTGTAGATGTTGTTGGGCCTCCAAGTGCAGAGGTTTGTAGGACAGTAGCAAATTTCCCTCAAGTGGATGACCTAAGGTTTATCAATCCGTAAGAGGCGTAGGATGAAGATGGTCTCTCTCAAGCAACCCTGCAACCAAATAACAAAGAGTCTCTTGTGTCCCCAACACACCCAATACAATGGTAAATTGTATAGGTGGACTAGTTCGGCGAAGAGATGGCGAAACAAGTGGTATATGGATAGTAGATAAAGGTATTTGTAATATGAAATAATAAAAACAGCAAGGTAGCAAGTGATAAAAGTGAGCGTAAACGGTATTGCAATGTGTGGAAATAAGGCCTAGGGTTCATACTTTCACTAGTGTAAGTCCTCTCAACAATACTAACATAATTGGATCACATAACTATCCCTCAACATGCAACAAAGAGTCACTCCGAAGTCACTAATAGCGGAGAACGAACAAAGAGATTATGGTATGGTACGAAACCACCTCAAAGTTATTCTTTCCAATCAATCCGTTGGGCTATTCCTATAAGTGTCACAAACAACCCTAGAGTTCGTACTAGAATAACACCTTAAGACACAAATCAACCAAAACCCTAATGTCACCTAGATACTCCATTGTCACCTCAAGTATCCGTGGGTATGATTATACGATATGCATCACACAATCTCAATTCATCTACTCAACCAACACATAGAACCTCAAAGAGTGCCCCAAAGTTTCTACCGGAGAATCACGACAAAAACGTGTGCCAACCCCTATGCATAGGTTCCCAATGTCACGAAACCCGCAAGTTCATCACCAAGACATACATCAAGTGTTCTCAAGTCTTTAAAGACTCAATCCGATAAGATAACTTCAAAGGGGAAACTCAATTCATTACAAGAGAGAAGAGGGGGATGAGAAACATAGGATCCAACTATAATAGCAAAGCTCGCGATACATCAAGATCGTATCATCTCAAGAACACGAGAGAGAGAGAGAGAGATCAAACACATATCTACTGGTACATACCCTCAGCCCCGAGGGAGAACTACTCCCTCCTCGTCATGGAGAGCGCCGGGATGATGAAGATGGCCACCGGAGAAGGATTGCCCCCTCCGGCAGGGTGCCGGAATGGGTCTAGATTGGTTTTCGGTGGCTATGGAGGCTTCTAGCGGCGGAACTCCCGATCTAATCTCTGTTCTGGAAGTTTTAGGATACGTCGGTGGAGCTACGGGGGCCCCACGAGGCAGGGGGCGCGCCCTAGGGGGGGTGGGCGCGCCCCCCACCCTCGTGAGCACCTCCCGTATCTTCTGACATGGGGTCCAAGTCCATCAGGTGAGTTTCCTTCCAAAAATAACTTCTCCAGTTGATTTCGTTCCGTTTCAACTCCGTTTAATATTCCTTTTCCTCGAAACACTGAAATAGGCATAAAACATCAAATCTGGGCTGGGCCTCCGGTTAATAGGTTAGTCCCAAAAATAATATAAAAGTGGATAATAAAGCCCAATATTGCCCAAAACAGTAGATAAAATAGCATGGAGCAATCAAAAATTATAGATACATTGGAGACGTATCAAGCATCCCCAAGCTTAATTCCTGCTCGTCCTCGAGTAGGTAAATGATAAAAAAGATAATTTTTGATGTGGAATGCTAGTTGGCATAATTTCAATGTGATTTTTCTTAATTGTGGCATGAATATTCAGATCCATAAGATTCAAGACAAAAGTTCATATTGACATAAAAATAATAATACTTCAAGCATACTAACAAAGCAATTATGTCTTCTCAAAATAACATGGCTAAAGAAAGTTATCCCTACAAAATCATATAGTCTGGCTATGCTCTATCTTCACCACACAACATATTTAAATCATGCACAACCCCGATGAAAAGCCAAGCAATTGTTTCATACTTTTGATGTTCTCAAACTTTTTCAATCTTCATGCAATACATGGGCGTGAGCCATGGACATATCACTATAGGTGGAATAGAATGGTGGTTGTGGAGAAGACAAAAAGGAGAAGATAGTCTCACATCAACTAGGCGTATCAACGGGCTATGGAGATGCCCATCAATACATATCAATGTGAGTGAGTAGGGATTGCCATGCAACGGATGCACTAGAGCTATAAATGTATGAAAGCTCAACAAAAGAAACTAGTGGGTGTGCATCCAACTTGCTTGCTCACGAAGACCTAGGGCATTTTGAGGAAGCCCATCATTGGAATATACAAGCCAAGTTCTATAATGAAAGATTCCCATTAGTATATGAAAGTGACAACATAGGAGACTCTCTATCATGAAGATCATGGTGCTACTTTGAAGCACAAGTGTGGTAAAAGGATAGTAGCATTGTCCCTTCTCTATTTTTCTCTCATTTTTTTATTTTTTTATTTGGGCCTTCTCTTTTTTATGACCTCTTTTCTTCTTTTTTTATTTGGGCTTCTTTGGCCTCTTTTATTTATTTATTTATTTATTTATTTTCGTCCGGAATCTCATCCCGACTTGTGGGGGAATCATAGTCTCCATCATCCTTTCCTCACTGGGACAATGCTCTAATAATGATGATCATCACACTTTTATTTACTTACAACTCAAGAATTACAACTCGATTCTTAGAACAAAATATGACTCTATATGAATGCCTCCAGCGGTGTACCGGGATGTGCAATGATGCATGAGTGACATGTATGAAAGAATTATGAACGGTGGCTTTGCCATAAATACAATGCCAACTACATGATCATGCAAGCAATATGACAATGATGGAGTGTGTCATAAACGGAAGGGTGGAAAGTTGCATGGCAATATATCTCGGAATGGCTATGGAAATGCCATAATAGGTAGGTATGGTGGCTGTTTTGAGGAAGGTATATGGTGGGTTTATGGTACCGGCGAAAGTTGCGCGGTACTAGAGAGGCTAGCAATGGTGGAAGGCTGAGAGTGCGATAATCCATGGACTCAACATTAGTCATAAAGAACTCACATACTTATTGCAAAAATCTATTAGTTATCGAAACAAAGTATTACACGCATGCTCCTAGGGGGATAGATTGGTAGGAAAAGACCATCGCTCGTCCCCGACCGCCACTCATAAGGAAGACAATCAATAAATAAATCATGCTCCGACTTCATCACATAATGGTTCACCATACGTGCATGCTACGGGAATCACAAACTTCAACACAAGTATTTCTCAAATTCACAACTACTCAACTAGCATGACTCTAATATCACCATCTCCATATCTCAAAACAATTATCAAGTATCAAACTTCTCATAGTATTCAACACACTCATAAGAGAATTTTATTATTCTTGAATACCTAGCATATTAGGATTTTAAGCAAATTACCATGCTATTTAAGACTCTCAAAATAATATAAGTGAAGCATGAGAGTTCATCTATTTCTTCAAAATAAAACTACCACCATGCTCTAAAAGGTATAAGTGAAGCACTAGAGCAAATGACGAACTACTCCGAGAAATATAAGTGAAGATCAACGAGTAGTCGAATAATTATGCAACTATGTGATGACTTTAATAATTTCAGATCTTGGTATTCTATTCAAACAGCAAGCAAAGCAAAATAAAATGACATTCTAAGAATAGCAAACATCATGTGAAGAAGCAAAAACTTAGGATCAACCAATACTAACCGATAGTTGTTGAAGAAGAAAGGTGGGATGCCAACCGGGGCATCCCCAAGCTTAGATGCTTGAGATTATCTTGGGATGCCTTGGGCATCCCCAAGCTTGAGCTTTTGTGTCTCCTTAATTCCTCTCATATCACGGTCTCCCTAAATCTCAAAAGCTTCATCCACACAAAACTCAACAAGGACTCGTGAGATAAGTTAGTATAAACCATTGCCAAAAACCTTATCATACTCTACTGTAGCAAATCACTAAAATTATTATTCAACATTGCATACTAAATGCCTCTGCATATTTAATAGTCCTATCCTCAAATAGAATCATTAAAGAAGCAAACATATGCAAACAATGCAAACATAACAGCAATCTGCCTAAACAGGATAGTCTGTAAAGAATGCTGCAACATCCATACTTCCCTAGCTCAAAAAATTATGAAAGAAAATTCCCAATGTATTAAATTTATCAGAGCTTAACATGCAAAAGGTTTCAACATTTTATCACATTCTGACTTTTCTAGGGAATTATTGCAACAGCGGTAAACTTTCTGTTTTCAAACAGCAATCATGAAGACTTGTAAAATAGGCATAGTAAAGGCTATCAATGCCACTTTTATTGAAATAAAAGATGCAAAACATTTTTATAAATAACAGCAAGAAAATCCTAACAAAATAAATTGACGCTCCAAGCAAAACACATATCATGTGGCGAATAAAAATATAGCTCCAAGTAAAGTTACCGATGAACGAAGACGAAAGAGGGGATGCCTTCCGGGGCATCCCCAAGATTAGGATCTTGGCTATCCTTGAATATTACCTTGGGGTGCCTTGGGCATCCCCAATATTAGGGTCTTACCACTCCTTATTTCATAGTCCATCAAATCCTTACCCAAAACTTGAAAACTTCACAACACAAAACTTAACAGAAAACTCGTAAGCTCCGTTAGTATAAGAAAATAAATCACCACTTCAAGGTAATGTAATGAACTCATTCTTTATTTATAATGGTGTTAAACCTACTGTATTACAACTTCTCTATGGTTTATAAACTATTTTACTAGCCATAGATTCATCAAAATAAGTAAACAACACATGGAAAACAGAATCTGTCAAAAACAGAACAGTCTGTAGTAATCTGGATCAAACGTATACTTCTGGAACTCATAAAATTCTCAAATAAATTGCTGTACCTGAGTAATTTATCTATTAATCATATTCAAAAAGAATTAACTAAATAGCACTCTCCAAATAAAAATGGCAGCAATTCTCGTGAGCGCTAAAGTTTCTGTTTTTTACAGCATGATCACAAAGACTTCCCCCAAGTCTTCCCAAAGGTTCTACTTGGCACAAACACTAACTAAAAGCATAAAACCACATCTAAACAGAGGCTAGATAAATTATTTATTACTAAACAGGAGCAAAAAGCAAGGAACAAAAATAAAATTGGGTTGCCTCCCAACAAGCGCTATCGTTTAACGCCCCTAGCTAGGCACGATGATTTCAATGATGCTCACATAAGAGAGCATCATGAAGAATATGACTAGCACATTTAAGTCTAACATGCTTCCTATGCATAGGGATTTTGTGAGCAAACAACTTGTGGGAACAATAATCAACTTGCATAGGAAGGTAAAACAAGCATAACTTCAAAATTTTAAGCACATAGAGAGGAAGCTTGATATTATTACAATTCCTACAAGCATATATTCCTCCCTCATAATAATTTTCAGTAGCATCATGAATGAATTCAACAATATAACCAGCACCTAAAGCATTCTTTTCATGATCTAAAAGCATGCAAAATTTACTACTCTCCACATAAGCAAATTTCTTCTCATGAATAATAGTGGGAGCAAACTCAGCGAAATAACTATCATGGGATTGAAAATTGAAATCAAGATGACAAGTTTCATTGTTATCATTATTCTTTAAAGCATACGTGTCATCACAATAATCATCATAGATAGGAGGCATGCTTTTATCATAATAAATTTGCTCATCAAAGCTTGGGGGACAAAAAGTATCATCTTCATCAAACATAGCTTCCCCAAGCTTGTGGCTTTGCATATCATTAGCATCATGGATATTCCAGGAATTCATACTAACAACATTGCAATCATGCTCATCATTCAAATATTTAGTGCCAAACATTTTATAGATTTCTTCTTCTAGCACTTGTGCACAATTATCCTTTCCATCATACTCACGAAAGATATTAAAAAGGTGAAGCGTATGAGACAAACTCAATTCCATTTTTTTGTAATTTTCTTTTATAAACTAAACTAGTGATAAAACAAGAAACTAAAAGACTTGATTGCAAGATCTAAAGATATACCTTCAAGCACTCACCTCCCTGGCAACGGCGCCAGAAAATAGCTTGATGTCTACTACACAACCTTCTTCTTGTAGACGTTGTTGGGCCTCCAAGTGCAGAGGTTTGTAGGATAGTAGCAAATTTCCCTCAAGTGGATGACCTAAGGTTTATCAATCCGTAGGAGGCGTAGGATGAAGATGGTCTCTCTCAAGCAACCCTGCAACCAAATAACAAAGAGTCTCTTGTGTCCCCAACACACCCAATACAATGGTAAATTGTATAGGTGCACTAGTTCGACGAAGAGATGGTGAAACAAGTGGTATATGGATAGTAGATAAAGGTATTTGTAATCTGAAATAATAAAAGCAGCAAGGTAGCAAGTGATAAAAGTGAGCGTAAACGGTATTGCAATGTGTGGAAATAAGGCCTAGGGTTCATACTTTCACTAGTGTAAGTCCTCTCAACAATACTAACATAATTGGATCACATAACTATCCCTCAACATGCAACAAAGAGTCACTCCAAAGTCACTAATAGCGGAGAATGAACGAAGAGATTATGGTAGGGTACGAAACCACCTCAAAGTTATTCTTTCCAATCAATCCGTTGGGCTATTCCTATAAGTGTCACAAACAGCCCTAGAGTTCGTACTAGAATAACAACTTAAGACACAAATCAACCAAAACCCTAATGTCACCTAGATACTCCATTGTTACCTTAAATATCCGTGGGTATGATTATACGATATGCATCACACAATCTCAATTCATCTACTCAACCAACACATAGAACCTCAAAGAGTGCCCCAAAGTTTCTACCGGAGAATCACGACGAAAACATGTGCCAACCCCTATGCATAGGTTCCCAATGTCACGAAAGCCGCAAGTTGATCACCAAGACATACATCAAGTGTTCTCAAGTCTTTAAAGACTCGATCTGATAAGATAACTTCAAAGGGGAAACTCAATTCATTACAAGAGAGAAGAGGGGGAGGAGAAACATAAGATCCAACTATAATAGCAAAGCTCACGATACGTCAAGATCGTATCATCTCAAGAACACGAGAGAGAGAGAGATATCAAACACATAGCTACTGGTACATACCCTCAGCCCCGAGGGAGAACTACTCCCTCCTCGTCATGGATAGCGCCGGGATGATGAAGATGGCCACCGGAGAAGGATTGCCCCCTCCGGCAGGGCGCTGGAATGGGTCTAGATTGGTTTTCGGTGGCTACGGAGGCTTCTGGCGGCGGAACTCCCGATCTAATCTCTGTTCTAGAAGTTTTAGGATACGTGGGTATATATGGGTGAAAGGAGTACGTCAGTGGAGCTACGGGGGCCCCACGAGGCAGGGGGGCGCGCCCTAGGGGGGTGGGCGCGCCCCCCACCCTCGTGAGCATCTCCCGTATCTTCTGACGTGGGGTCCAAGTCCATCAGATGAGTTTCCTTCCAAAAATAACTTCTCCAGTTGATTTCGTTCCATTTCGACTCCATTTAATATTTCTTTTCCTCGAAACACTCAAATAGGCATAAAACAGCAAAAGGGCCTCCGGTTAATAGGTTAGTCCCAAAAATAATATAAAAGTGGATAATAAAGCCCAATATTGCCCAAAACAGTAGATAATATAGCATGGAGAAATCAAAAATTATAGATACGTTGGAGACGTATCATACTGCTACACCTGGATGCCTTTGGCCTTCGCAACATGGGCGCAACCTTTCAGCGGCTGATGCACATCGCCTTGGGGCGGCAGCTCGGCAGGAACACAGAGGCCTACGTTGATGACATAGTGGTCAAATCTCGCGAGGCGAGGATGTTGATTCAAGACTTGGAGGAGACCTTCAAGAGCTTGCACCAAGTGAACTTGAGGCTTAACCCAGAAAAGTGTGTGTTTGGCGTCCCATCTGGCAAGTTGCTAGGGTTTCTCGTATCCCACAGAGGGATCGGACGCGAACCCGGAAAAGATCAAGGCCATCGAAGACATGAGCCCACCACAGGCCCTCAGGGAGATGCAAAAGCTAGCAGGACGGGTGACCGCGTTAGGGCGTTTCATCTCTAAGCTAGGCGAGCACGCCTTGCCCTTCTTTAAGCTCATGAAGAAGAAAGGCCCCTTCGAGTGGACCCCGGAGGCCGACCAGGCCTTCCGAGACCTCAAGAAATACCTCACCAGCCCCCCGGTGATGGTGGCACCACGGCCTCTCGAGACTCTCTTGCTCTACCTTGCCGCCACCCCGTACTCTGCCAGCACGACGCTGTATGCGGTTCGGGAGGAGCGTCAAGACAAGGGTAGAGCTGATACAGCACCGGGCCAGAGAGGTGTAGCAAAGCCATCAGCGGCGGAGGACCTAGCTCAGCAGAGCAACATCGCGGAAGCTCCTGAGGGCGGTCAGGTCTCAGGAGACCCATCACCTCAGGATATGCCGCAATCTACGCGGGACCCGAGCCTCAACAGTATACCGGCCCTCGTCGAGCACCCAATGTACTTCGTCAGCACTATACTGCGGGACGCGAGGGTGTGCTACCCCATGCCGCAGAAGCTCCTGCTCGCACTTTTGGTGGCCTAGCGCAAGCTGCGGCACTACTTCCATGGGCACCCCATCAAGGTCGTCGCGTCTTACCCGTTGGAGAGGATACTCAGGAGCCCAAACTCAGCCGGAAGGGACGCTGAATGGAATATCGAGCTGCAAGCATTTCAGCTGGAGTTTAGCACCACCGGGGTCATCAAGGGAGCTGCGCTTGCCGATTTTGTGGCAGAATGGACAGGTGCCCCGGCTCTTGAGGAAGGAGAAGACCGGTCCACCTCCCCAGGAAGCGAGGCACCAGACGGCTGGGTCATGTATTTTGATGGCGCCTTTGCGCACCAGGGTGCGGGGGCTGGAGTAGTGCTCATCTCGCCCACTCAGGACAAGCTTTGCTACGCCGTGCAACTCTGCTTTCAGCACAGCGAGAAGGTATCCAACAATATCGCAGAATACGAGGGCCTCATAGCCGGCCTGAAGGCTGCAACGGCTATGGGGGTGAGGTGCCTTACCGTCAAGGGCGACTCGCAACTCCTCATCAACTTCTCCAACAAAGTGTACGAGCCAAAGGACGAGCACATGGAGGCCTACCTTGCTGAGGTGCGCAAAATGGAAAAGCAGTTCGCAGGCTTGGAACTGCAGCACGTGCCCCGGGGCACCAACAAGGAAGCCGGCGACATCGCCAAGAGAGCATCCAAGCAGCAACCGCAAGAGCCCGGCGTCTTCGAAGAGCGGCTCTTCAAGTCGTCAGCTACGCCGCCTCTTTCAAGCACGACTCAGCCTCGGGAGGAGCTCCCTCAGCCCCCGGCCTTGGGAGCCCCAGATTGCGGCCCAACCTCAGGAGCTCGGCTGCTCTTGGCGCTCGAGCCCCAGGAGGAGTGCTGGACCAAGGAGTTCAGGGAGTACCTGATGCACGGGACACTGCCGGAGAAAGAAGAGGACGCGGAGCGTGTGTCCCGACAGGCCACGACATATTGCATTCAAGACGGAGAGTTGTACAGGAAACGATCGAACGACGTCACGCTGCGCTGCATCTCCAGTGATCAAGGGAGGGAGCTGCTGACTGACATACACGGCGGGGACTGTGGACATCACTCGTCATCACGGACCCTCGTCGGCAAGGCCTTCCACAGTGGATTCTATTGGCCTACAACACTCAACGATGCAACTGAGCTGGTGAAGTCCTGCGGAGCTTGCCAATTCCACGCCAAGCAAATCCATCAGCCTGCTCAGGGCCTCCAAACCATCCCGCTCACATGGCTGTTCGCGGTCTGGGGGCTGGACATCCTAGGCCCGTTCCCGCGAGCGCCAGGGGGCTACCGCTATCTCTACGTCGCCATCGATAAGTTCACTAAGTGGGCAGAGGTGGAAGCCATCCGAACCATTCCAGCCGGCTATGTTGTCAAGTTCATCAAGGGCCTCGTGAGCCGCTTCGGGGTCCCCAACCGCATTATCACAGATAACGGCTCGCAGTTCACTAGTAACCTCTTTAAAACCTACTATGCTAACCTTGGAACGCAGATCTGCTACGCTTCGGTAGCCCACCCCAGGAGCAACGGTCAAGCCGAGCGCACCAACGCTGAGGTCCTGAGGGGCCTCAAGACCAGGACCTTCAAGAAGAAGCTGGAGGCCTGCGTCAGGGGCTGGCACACGAGCTCCAGTCCGTGCTGTGGTCCATCCGCACCACCGCTACCAAGCCAACGGGCGAGACTCCGTTCTTCCTCGTCTACGGAGCTGAAGCAGTCCTCCCTCACGAGGTCAGGCATCGCTCCGCGCGGGTCCTGGTGTTTGACAAAACGCAGCAGGACGCCATGCGGGGGATGGATCTCGTGCTGGGGAAGGAACGACGTCGCGAAGCTGCATTAAGGGCGGCAAGGTACCAGCAATCGCTGCGGCACTACCACTGCCGCAACATTCGCTCCAGGACGCTCGAGACGGGTGACCTGGTCCTGAGGCGGGTCCTCTCCAGGGAAGGCTTGCACAAGCTCTCACCCATGTGGGAGGGCCCATTCAGGGTCGTTCACATCACCAGGCCTAGCGCCGTGCGCTTGGAGATGCAAGAGGGGACACCTATCCAAAACGCCTGGAACATCCAGCACCTCCGGAAGTTCTACCCATGAGGCAAGGCCCATAGCCTGAGAAGGAAGGTCCAGAGCCTGAGAAGGAAGGCCCAGTGCCTAAGAGGCAAGGCCCAGAGCCTGTGAGGCAAGGCCCAATGCCTATGAAGCAAGGCCCAGAGCCTGTGAAGCAAGGCCCGACGCCTGTGAAGAATCGCCGCCCGTGACACTCTCACGTAATAATGAGTTGGGGATGTACACGCCCCAGAGTCTCAGGCCCTGGGGCCCCCTCCCATGCCTAGTGGACAACACTTAGCTCCGCGCTGGTGAGAAGACTCGAAGACTAGATTAGGTGCCAGACGTGGCTTTTCATTTGCTTTCCGTAGTTGGCTTGCTTTTCCTTAATCGAGTTTGCCTTTGGCGTTCCTTGATGATTTGGTTACTTCGCCTTTTTACCGCGTTTTTCGGCTCTGGTTCACCCGTGATCTCTCTCTCGCATACCTCGCGAGGGGGCTAGGCAGGTGCCCTCGCGAGCTTTTCCTTCTCTATGCCTTCTCGTGAGTCACCCTTGTTCGAGCCTGGAAGCTGGCGCAACTCTCCTAAATCCGTGCCCCTAGGGTACCGCGATGCAAAGCACCAAGTCAAGGTTCGGGTGAACGGCAAAATCCTCTAGTGCACCCCTAACAAATTCTTGCAGTTCCTGAGCAAACGCAGATATCTCGTGAAGGAAGGGGTGTCCCAAACACGCCACGTTAGGTTATCTCTACGCAAAATAACAGCATGGCATGGGAATAACACGCACGTTGCATTAACCAAGAACCATAGTTCGATACACGCCCCTCTGGGCCCATACTAGTTTCATTTTCTGGTGCAAGGAAAGAAAGGAAAAAAGCAAACAAAGCGGTGTTTCAACAATCTGCGGGGGCAGACCCTTAGCGACGCCCAAGCCTAGCCAGACCCCTCCTTGCGCTTCACGGAGGCGCGACGACGAGATGACCTGCTGCCTCCTTCGAAGCGAGCGCGGCGGCGCGGCGGCTGATCGTAGCCACTACTGCTGAAGCTGTCACAGGAGGGAGAGCCGCCGTAGCTGGAGGAGATGCGGTCGCCGCTGAGGGCAGGCTCGCCCTCACCCTCGTGATGACCTTTCCCAAGGCCAAGCACCTCCTCGCCGTCGTTCGTCTCGGGGCAGCACCCGGCGCGGCGGCCATCTTCCCCGAACACCCTCACGTAGAGGGTCGACTAGCCGTCATACTTGAAGTGGAGCATGCACCGCCTGCCCAGGTCGCGCGCGCGGGCAAACGTCTGCCAGCCGTAGGCTAGGGCTATGTTGCCCGCGGTAGAAGTCTCGACCGTGACCCAGGAAGCCTTGCTGCAGCAACCATCCACCTGTAACCAGAGCCCCCCTGGACCAGGGCCGGCAGCTCATCGACAAAGAAGCGCGGAAGCTGGAGCCAGTTGCCGCCCGGGTTTTCCGACCCAACAACGAACTCCGGCGACGCCTCCGCTGAATGGAAGCGCGGGCGGAGAGGCCTCGCCACCATCGCGCACCTCCCCCCTTCAACTGGATCGCCACGGTTGGGACGACCCCCTCCGCATGCTGTGGCGCCGCCTTGACGGTGGGCCACGACGGGGTTCGCAGCATACTTGCGCAGGCGGCCGGGACCGCGCTTGGGCACCGGGGAACCAGGGCCCTCGCGAGGGGCTTTTCCCTTATCGGCGGCAGAGAACTTCCTTTGAGGCGCCATCGGAGGCACTGCAAGCAATGGAGCAAGAAGGAGGAAGCAAGCAAGGAAGAGATGGGCAACGGGGGCTCCGCCCCTCCCCATTTATGGCAAGAGAAGGCTAACCGGCGTCCCCCACGATCGCAGGTAATGATGGTTTCCCTTGCATGTCGCAGGGACTTGTCAAGTCGTGCAGTCGCCAAAGCAGCGTGGGGAAGCGGAGACGCCCACGTCCAATCAACCACCATGCGTCAACCGAGGCCGCAGGCTTTTGGGGCCCGCGGCGCTTCGAGCTTGACCCTTGGCTTCGCCGCGAAGCCAAGCCCTAGCGCACCTTGGGCCCGGGGGCTACTGTCGGCGTCCTGGGAATGGGGGTCCCCAGACTTGCCTGCCTGCGGCCCGCGGCGTGGCTAAGCCAGCAGGCCATACGACCCATCTTCACCAACAAAGCGCCCAAGACCCTCGCGAGGGGCCAAGACTCACGAGGCGGACGACGCAAGACCTCCTCTGGAGTGGCCTAGCTAGGCAGGCTCACGAGGAGCAGAGATATCAAGGTGAGGCGAACCTCACGAGGTCCTCGTGACGTGAGCCGTGATGATCGACACCAGATGGGCTCCAGCGCGCACAGCGTCCCTGTTTCCTCTTTGGTGCAAAGGAGGCAAGCGCAGCCGTGGAGTACCGAGGCCTCAGGAAAAGATTGCCATTTCGGTGCAACAAGACCAAGACCATGGACTGCAAGACGGAGGTCATTGTGGAGCCCAGAACAACGTCACCACCAGAACTTTGTGCAGGCGAAGACTACTTTTGTCAGGATAACTTGTACTAGCTGCCCCCTTCAAATTAGCCTGCCATTGTTGGCTCCCTTCCCGCTCGATATTTGGGAAGAGGACCAGGGCCTCTATAAATAGGACTAGCCACCATAGTGGAAGGATATATCATCTTGGCTAGAGAGACCACCCCCACACACAAGCTCACCGAGCACAAGAACGCCTCAACCTCAGGAGGCCGTTCTTCCCTTGTATTGTTCATCATCAGCCCAAGAGGCAAACCACCACCACACTGGAGTAGGGTATTACACCACAATGGTGGCCCGAACCAGTATAAACCCCGTGTCCTTCTGTGTTGTGAGTTCGTCGAGTTCGTCTGCGGGATCTTAGTGAGCTAGGGCGTAGATCGGTTGAAGGGAAAGACTTCGCACACACCCCAGTGTTCGAACCTTAAGGGTTTGCCAGAACCCCATTCCCCGACAGAGCCCACACTTTCATCAATTCCTTCTTCCATAGACTCCTGCAAAATATTAGTCTCTTCTTGGATAGCGGAGACTCTCTCAATAAAATAATAAATATCGGAATTGAATTCATAATTCTCATAGCAATATTTAAGTATAGCAAAATTTTCAGGTCTGTAAACAGCATCATCAAGATTTTCACACTCTTTAAACAAAGATTCAATTTCATAAGCACCCATAAAAGCAACAAATTCTTCTATTTTTTCCACATCATAGTAATCATATATACCATTAGCATAAGAAGCCAAGGTTTTATCATCATTAAATTTTCATGAAAAGGGAAGGTGTGGAGCCTTCATCCTAGAGCAACAAGTATAGTCATATCTCAAGCATAGTTCCCGAGCATACCAATGCAACATATAAATTTGATCCCATAATAGTTTCACTTTTTGAGTCAAGCGATAATCCCTAAAGTATTCACGTTGATTCAACGTGTCTCCCATTACATAATTGAATGGGGTTTTCTCAGGATTATCAAAGTAGTACATAATGTTTTTCACATAACCAGCATCGAGGGTTTTAGGAGGTTCCCCATCTCCATGAGTAGCAGGTACACCTAATGTTTTTGGTATTTCGTGTTCCATATCCATAAGTAAAGATAGAGAACAACTTAGAATAGCAAATAAAAATTACTTAGTGATAAAGCAAGCAAGCACACACGAGAATATTCACCCCACGCTATAACTCCCCAGCAACGACGCCAGAAAAAGGTCTTGATAACCCACAAGTATAGGGGATCAATTGTAGCCTCTTTCGATAAGTAAGAGTGTCGAACCCAATGAGGAGCTAAAGGTAGAACAAATATTCCCTCAAGTTCTATCGACCATCGATACAACTCTACGCACGCTTAACGTTTGCTTTACCTAGAACAAGTATGAAACTAGAAGTACTTTGTAGGTGTTTTTGGATAGGTTTGCAAGAATATAAAGTGCACGTAAATAAAAACTAGGGGATGTTTAGGTAAAGAATCAATAAAGTTAGTATAGCGAGTCTGGAAAAGTGGTGGTAGGATTTGCGAAATTATCCCTAAGCAATTGACTACTTTACTAGACCGATAACAAGTTTTATGTGGGAGAGGCCACTGCTAGCATGTCATCCCTGACTTGGAATTCTATGCACTTATGATTGGAACTATTAGAAAGCGTTCGCAACTACTAACGTTCATTAAGGTAAAACCCAACCATAGCATTAAGATATATTGGTCCCCCTTCAGTCCCGTATGCATCAATTTCTATGCTAGGTTGAAGCTTATGTCACTCTTGCCCTCCAATACATAGTCCTATCAACATACAACTAACCCTATGGTGTGATCCACACGCGCGCTCATATGATGGGCACCAAAGGACAACAACATAACCACAAGCAAATTAAATCAATCATAGTAATTCACCAATCACTGATAGGACAATGAAAATCTACTCAGACATCATAGGATGGCAACACATAATTGGACAATAATATGAAGCATAAAGCACCATGTTCAAGTAGAGGGTACAACGGGTTGCAGGAGAGTGGACCGTTGTAGATAGAGGGGGGGATGTGATGGAGATGTTGGTGAAGATGACGGAGGTGTTGGTGAAGATCGTGGTGATGATGATGGCCCCGGCGGCGTTCCGGTGCCACCAGAAGAGAGGGGGAGAGGGCCCCCTTCTTCTTCTTCTTCTTCTTCCTTGACCTCCTCCCTAGATGGGAGAAGGGTTTCCCCTCTGGTCCTTGGTCTCCATGGCATGGGAGGTGCGAGAGCCCCTCCAAGATTGGATCTGTCTCTCTGTCTCTCTCTGTTTCTGCGTTCTCTAATTCTACCTTTTCACCGTTTTTTAAATTCCCGGTGATCCGTAACTCTGATTGGGCTGAAATTTTAACATGATCTCTATCCAGATATTGTCTTTCTTGCGGTGAAAGAAGGGCACCAACCACCTTACGGGGTGGCCACAAGGGCACATGGCGCACCTGACCCCCTGGGGCACGCCCCCTGCCTCGTGGCCCCCTCGGCATCGTCTCGCGTTGATTATTCTTCCCAAAAATCACATATATTCCAAAAAAATCTCTGTTAGTTTTTATCCCGTTTGGACTCTGTTTGATATGGATTTTTTGTGAAACAAAAAACATGCAACAAACAGGAACTGGCACTGGGCACTGATCAATATGTTAGTCCCCAAAAATAGTATAAAAAGTTGCCAAAAGTATATGGAAGTTGTAGAATATTGGCATGGAACAATCAAAAATTATAGATATGACGAGATGTATCAATGAGTAGAACACAAAGGAGTTGTGGGCATGGGTATATACATATTGCTTGCCTCACTAGTTGATTCTTGATTCAGCGGTATTGTTGGATAAAGAGGCTCAGACTGACATTATGCGTACACTTACACGAGATTGGTTCTACCGACGTGCTTCACACACAGGTGGCTAGTGGGTGTCTGTTTCTCCAACTTTAGTTGAATCGGATTCAATGAACATGGTTCTTTCTGAAGATCAAAAAGCAATCACTATACTGCGTTGTGGTTTTTGATGCGTAGGTAAGAACGGTTCTTGCTAAGCCCGTAGCAGCCACGTAAAACTTGCACCAACAAAGTAGAGGATGTCTAACTTGTTTTTGCAGGGCTTGCTGTGATGTGATATGGTCAAGACGTGATGAAATATAAATTGTTGTATGAGATGATCATGTTTTGTAACAGTTATCGGCAACTGGCAGGAGCCATATGGTTGTCGCTTTATTGTATGAAATGCAATCGCCATGTAATTGCTTTACTTTATCACTAAGTGGTAGCGATAGTCGTAGAAGCAATATTTGGCGAGACGACAACGATGCTTCGATGGAGATCAAGGTGTCAAGCCGGTGACGATATGGTGATCATGACGGTGCTTTGGAGATGGAGATCAAAGGCACAAGATGATGATGGCCATATCATATCACTTATTTGATTGCATGTGATGTTTATCTTTTTATGCATCTCATTTTGCTTAGTATGACGGTAGCATTATAAGATGATCTCTCACTAAATTTCAAGGTACAAGTGTTCTCCCTGAGTATGCATTGTTGCTACAGTTTGTCATGCCGAGACACCATGTGATGATCGGATGTGATAAGCTCTACGTTCACATACAATGGGTGCAAGCCAGTTTTGCACACGCAGAATACTCGGGTTAAACTTGACGAGCCTAGCATATGCAGATATGGCCTCGGAACACTGAGACCGAAAGGTCGAGCATGAATCATATAGTAGATATGATCAACATAGTGATGTTCACCATTGAAAACTACTCCATCTCACGTGATGATCAGACATGGTTTAGTTGATATGGATCACGTGATCACTTAGATGATTAGAGGGATGTCTATCTAAGTGGGAGTTCTTAAGTAATATGGTTAATTGAACTTTAATTTATCATGAACTTAGTACCTGATAGTATTTTGCATGTCTACGTTGTTGTAGATAAATGGCCCGTGCTACTGTTCCGTTGAATCTTAATGCGTTCCTAGAGAAAGCTAAGTTGAAAGATGATGGTAGCAACTACACGGACTGGGTCCTTAACTTGAGGATTATCCTCATTGATGCACAAAAGAATTACGTCCTGGAAGCACCACTAGGTGCCAAAGCCGCTGTAGGAGCAACTCCAGATGTTATGAACACCTGGCAGAGCAAAGCTAATGACTACTCGATAGTTCAGTGTACCATGCTTTATGGCTTAGAACCGGGACTTCAACGATGTTTTGAACATCATGGAGCATATGAGATGTTCCAGGAGTTGAAGTTAATATTTCAAGCGAATGCCCGGATTAAGAGATATGAAGTCTTCAATAAGTTCTACAGCTGCAAAATGGAGGAGAGTAGTTCTGTCAGTGAGCATATAATCAGAATGTCTGGGTACCACAATCACTTAACTCAGCTGGGAGTTAATCTTCCGATTGATAGTGTCATTGACAGAGTTCTTCAATCACTGCCACGAAGCTACAAAAGCTTCGTGATGAACTATAATATGCAAGGGATGGATAAGACAATTCCCGGGCTCTTCACAATGCTAAAGTCTGCGGAGGTAGAAATCAAGAAGGAGCATCAAGTGTTGATGGTAAATAAGACCACTAGTTTCAAGAAATAGGGCAAAGGGAAGAAGGGGAACTTCAAGAAGAACGGCAAGCAAGTTGCTACTCAAGTGAAGAAGCCCAAGTCTGGACCTAAGCCTGAGAATGAGTGCTTCTACTTCAAAGGGACTGGTCACTGGAAGTGGAACTGCCCCAAGTATTTGGCGGAGAAGAAGGATGGAAAAGTGAAAGGTATATTTGATATACATGTTATTGATGTGTACCTTACTAATGCTCGCAGTAGCACCTGGGTATTTGATACTAGTTCTGTTGCTAATATTTGCAACTCGAAACAGGGGCTACAGATTAAGCTAAGATTGGCTAAGGACGACGTAACAATGCACGTGGGAAATGGTTCCAAAGTCGATGTGATCGCCGTTGGCACGCTACCTCTACATCTACCTTCGGGATTAATTTTAGACCTGAATAATTGTTATTTGGTGCCAGCGCTAAGCATGAACATTATATCTGGATCTTGTTTGATGCGAGACGGTTATTCATTTAAATCAGAGAATAATGGTTGTTCTATTTATATGAGTAATATCTTTTATGGTCATGCACCCTTGATGAGTGGTCTATTTTTACTAAATCTTGATAATAGTGATACACATATTCATAGTATTGAAGCCAAAAGATATAAGTTTAATAATGATAGTGCAACTTATTTGTGGCACTGCCATTTAGGTCATATTAGTGTAAATCACAATAAAAAACTTCATGCCGATGGACTTTTGTAATCACTTGATTATGAATCACTTGATGCTTGCTAACCATACCTCATGGGCAAGACGACTAAAACTCCATTCTCCGGAACAATGGAGCGAACAACAGACTTGTTGGAAATAATACATACTGATGTATGTGGTCTGATGAGTGTTGATTCTCACGGCGGGTATCATTATTTTCTGACCTTCACAGATGATTTGAGCAGATATGGGTATATCTACTTGATGAAACATAAGTCAGAAACATTTGAAAAGTTCAAAGAATTTCAGAGTGAAGTGGAAAATCATCATAACAAGAAAATAAAGTTTCTACGATTTGATCATGGAGGAGAATATTTGAGTTATGAGTTTGGTCTTCATTTGAAACAATGCGGAATAGTTTCGCAACTCGCGCCACCCGGAACACCACAACGTAATGGTGTGTCCGAAATGTCGTAATCGTACTTTATTAGATATGGTGCAATCTATGATGTCTCTTACTGATTTACCGCTATCGTTTTGGGGTTATGCTTTAGAGACGGCTGCATTCATGTTAAATAGGGCACCATCTAAATCCATCGAGAGGACATCATGTGAACTGTGGTTTGGCAAGAAACCCAAGTTGTCATTTCTTAAACTTTGGGGCTGTGATGCTTATGTGAAAAAGCTTCAACCTGATAAGCTCGAACCCAAATTGGAGAAATGTGTATTCATAGGATACCCAAAGGAGACTGTTGGGTACACCTTCTATCACAGATCCGAAGGCAAGATATTCGTTGCTAAGAATAGATCCTTTCTAGAGAAGGAGTTTCTCTCGAAAGAAGTGAGTGGGAGGAAAGTAGAACTTGATGAGGTAACTGTAACTGCTCCCTTATTGGAAAGTAGTTCATCACAGAAATTAGTTCCAATGATTCCTACACCAGTAAGTGAGGAAGCTAATGATGATGATCATGAAACTTCTGATCACGTTACTACCGAACCTCATAGGTCAACTAGAGTAAGATCTGCACCAGAGTGGTATGGTAATCCTGTTCTGGAAGTCATGTTACTTGACCATGACGAACCTATGAACTATGAGGAAGCAATGAGCCCATATTCCGCAAAATGGCTTGAGGCCATGAAATCTGAGATGGGATCCATGTATGAGAACAAAGTGGACTTTGGTTGACTTGCCCGATGATCAGCAAGCCATAGAGAATAAATGGATCTTCCAGAAGAAGACAAACACTAACGGTAATATTGCTGTCTACAAAGCTCGAGTTGTTGCGAAAGGTTTTTGACAAGTTCAAGGAGTTGACTATGATAAGACCTTCTCACCCGTAGCGATGCTTAAGTCCGTCCGAATCATGTTAGCAATTGCCGCATTTTATGATTACGAAATTTGGCAAATGGATGTCAAAACTACATTCCTTAATGGATATCTTAAAGAAGAGTTGTATATGATGCAACTAGAAAGTTTTGTCGATCCAAAAGGTGCTAAAAAAGTGTGTAAGCTCCACTGATCCATTTTATGGACTGGTGCAAGCATCTCGGAGTTGGAATATATGCTTTGATAGTGTGATCAAAGCATATGGTTTTATACAGACTTTTGGAGAAGCATGTATTTACAAGAAAGTGAGTGGGAGCTCTGTAGCATTTCTGATATTATATGTGGATGACATATTGTTGATCGCAAATGATACTAAATTTTTGAATATCATAAAAGGATACTTGAATAAGAATTTTTCAATGAAAGACCTCAGTGAAGATGGTTATATATTGGGCATCAAGATCTATGGAGATAGATCAAGACGCTTAATTGGACTTTCACAAAGCACATACCTTGATAAAGTTTTGAAGAAGTTCAAAATGGATCAAGCAAAGAAAGGGTTCTTGCCTGTGTTACAAGGTGTGAAGTTGAGTCAGACTCAATGCCCGGCCACTGCAGAAGATAGAGAGAAAATGAAAGTCATTCCCTATGCTCCAGCCATAGGTTCTATCATGTATGCAATGTTGTGTACCAGACCTGATGTGTGGCTTGCTATTAGTTTAGCAGGGAGGTACCAAAGTAATCCAGGAGTGGATCACTGGACAGCGGTCAAGAACATCCTGAAATACCTGAAAAGGACTAAGGATATGTTTCTCGTTTATGGAGGTGACAAAGAGCTCATCGTAAACGGTTATGTCGATGAAAGCTTTGACACTGATCCGGATGAATCTAAGTCACAAACCGGATACGTATTTATATTAAATGGTGGAGCTGTCAGTTGGTGCAGTTCCAAGTAGAGCGTCATGGCGGGATCTACGTGTGAAGTGGAGTACATAGCTACTTCAGAAGCAGCAAATGAAGGAGTCTGGATGAAGGAGTTCATATCCGATCTAGGTGTCATACCTAGTGCATCAGGTCCAATGAAAATATTTTGTGACAATACTGGTGCAATTGCCTTGGCAAAGGAATCCAGATTTCATAAGAGAACCAAGCACATCAAGAGACGCTTCAATTCCATCCAGGATCTAGTCCAGGTGGGAGACATAGAGATTTGCAAGATACATACAGATCTGAATGTTGCATACCCATTGACTAAGCCTCTCTCACGAGCAAAACATGATCAGCACCAAGACTCCATGGGTGTTAGAATCATTACAATGTAATCTAGATTATTGACTCTAGTGCAAGTGGGAGACTGAAGGAAATATGCCCTAGAGGCAATAATAAAGTTGTTATTTATATTTCCTTATATCATGATAAATGTTTATTATTCATGCTAGAATTGTCTTAACTGGAAAATTAGTACATGTGTGAATACATAGACAAACAGAGTGTCACTAGTATGCCTCTACTTGACTAGCTCGTTAATCAAAGATGGTTAAGTTTCCTAGCCATGGACATGAGTTGTCATTTGATGAACGGGATCACATCGTTAGAGAATGATGTGACTGAGATGACCCATCCATTAGCTTAGCACTATGATCGTTTAGTTTACTGCTATTGTTTTCTTCATGACTTATACATGTTCCTATGACTATGAGATTATGCAACTCCCGAATATTGGAGGAACACTTAGTGTGCTATCAAACATCACAACGTAACTGGGTGATTATAAAGATGCTCTACAGGTGTCTCCGATGGTGTTTGTTGAGTTGGCATAGATTGAGATTAGGATTCACTCCGATTATCGGAGAGGTATCTCTGGGCCCTCTCGGTAAAGCACATCACTATAAGCCTTGCAAGCAATGTGACTAATGAGTTAGTTGCGGGATGATGCATTACGGAACGAGTAAAGAGACTTGCCGGTAATGAGATTGAACTAGGTATGATGATACTGACCATTGAATCTCGGGCAAGTAACATACCGATGACAAAGGGAACAACGTATGTTGTTATGGGTTTGACCAATAAAGATCTTAGTAGAATATGTAGGAATCAATATGAGCATCTAGGTTCCGCTATTGGTTATTGACCGGAGATGAGTCTCAGTCATGTCTACATAGTTCTCGAACCCGTAGGGTCCGCACGCTTAACGTTCGATGACGATATGTATTGTGAGTTATGTGATTTGATGTATTGAAGGTTGTTCGGAGTCCCGGATGTGATCATGGACACGATGAGGAGTATCAAAATGGTCGAGACATGAAGATTGATATATAGGAAGGTTGTGTTTGGACACCGGAAAGGTTTCGGATAGGTTCGGGCATTTTCCGGAGTACCGGTGGGTTACCGGAACCCCCTGGGGGGGTTAATGGGCCTTCATGGGCTTTAGTGCAAGAGATGAGGAGGAGGCCAAGTGGAGGGGTGCGCCCCCAAGCCCAATCCAAATTAGGGAGGGGGGCTGGCCCCCCTTCCCTTCTCTCCCTCTTCCCTTTCCTTCCCCTCCTAGTTGGACTAGGAAAGGGGGGAACCTACTCCTAGTAGGAGCAGGATTCCCCCCTTGGGGCGCGCCCTATGAGGCCGGCCGGCCCCCATCTCCACTCCTTTATATACGGGGAAGGGGGCACCCCATAGACACACAAGTTGATTTCTTAGCCGTGTGCGGTGCCCCCTGAGGGAGTCTTGGACTAAGGGGTCCTCGGGCGTCCGGGCTGTTATCCATGGGCCGGACTGATGGGCTGAGAAGACATGAAGGCCGAAGACTGTACCTGTATCCGGATTGGACTCTCCTTGGTGTGGAAGGCAAGCTTGGCGACCGACTATGAAGATTCCTTCTTATGTAACCGACTCTATGTAACCCTAGATCCCCCCGGTGTCTATATAAACCGGAGGGGTTAGTCCGGAAAGGACATACTCATTACCATAGTCATACATGCTAGGCTTGTAGGGTTTAGCCATTATGATCTCGTGGTAGATCAACTCTTGTAACACTCATATTCATCAAGATCAATCAAGCAGGATGTAGGGTATTACCTCCATAGAGAGGGCCCGAACCTGGGTAAACATCGTGTCCCCCGTCTCCTGTTACCATCGATCCTAGACGCACAGTTCAGGACCCCCTACCCGAGATCCGCCGGTTTTGACACCGAAATTGGTGCTTTCATTGAGAGTTCCACGGTGCCGTCAATGAAAGGTTCGGTGGCCCCTTCAATCGTCTATAGCGATGCTGTCCAAGGAGAAACCTTCCTTCCCGGACAAATTTTCGTGTTCGGCGGCTTCGTACTACGGGCCAACTCGCTTGGCCATCTGGAGCAGATCGATTGCTACACTCCTGGCCACCAGGTCAGATTTGGAAGCTTGAAGTACATCATGGATATCCGTGGAGACTTGATCTTCAATGGATTTGAGACCACAGGGATCGCTCCCCCTCGCCCCGATGAACATGACTTAAATCTGTCATCAGATCACATCCAAGAGATGGTCCCTGTTGCTGCAACGGCCTTAGAACCGGAGCAGATCGTGCCATCCGAGGCCATAGAGTCTGCGGCGTTGGAGCCGCACACGGACTCGGCACCCCGCAATATTTGCGTCAATGGAACTCTGGATTCATCTCCGGCTATAAGTCCCGGACCGGGTACGCCTGCGTACACCAAGCTGGATCGGTTATCAATTTTCGAATTTAGTGCCGCAGACATCTTCTAGCACTCACCTTTGGGTGATGTGCTAAACTCTTTAAAGAACTTGTCATTGGAGAAGGACTCACAGCCGAACTATGTTCGGTTCGAGCTAGAGGCTGATGATGGGAAATTTCGCTTCCCACCCACCACCCACTTCATAGCCACTATCGATGACTTAACCGACGTGCTCGATTATGGCTCCGAAGACATCGACAGTATGGCGACGATGCTGACCAGGAGCAAGGCCAAAACCCGCCATTTACTGGATGTTGGACGGCCACCTCTTCGTACGATGTGTACATGGTCGACACACCTAAAAAAGCTAGCGAAGATGACAAAGGAGATCCAGTTGCGAATAAACCTTCTAAGACACAGTCCAAGCGCCGGCGCCCTAAGCGCTGCTCTAAGACTCGTCGCTCAAACGATGGCACCACTGGCACCGGAGAAAATAGTACTCTGGGCGACGCCGAAAACAATGAAGACCCTGTCGGGGCCGCATCCGAACAGGAGGAACAAGACAATGGGCAAGATAACCCTGATAAAACAGGCCATGCCCAATGACCCAGATGATGATAGTCATCCTCCAGTCTCCGAGAATGATGAGAGCCTCGGCAATGAGGACTTCATCGTGCCTGAGGCACACCTCGAGCAGGAGTGCTTCAAGCGCCAGCTAATAGCCACTGCAAGAAGCCTGAAGAAGAAGCAGCAGCAGCTCCAAGCTGATCGAGACCTGCTCATTGATAGGTGGACTGATGTCCTGGCAGCCAAAGAATACGGCCTCAAGCGCCCAGTCAAGAGTTACCCAAAGCGCAGACTGCTACCTCAGTTCGATGAGGAGGCAGCAGATCCCATACCTCCCTCATGCAATGCGGACCGACCACTACACGGTCAGGATAGTGCGGCGGACCGACCACCCCGTGGTCGAGATAAAGCGGCAACTCAGGCCGAACAACAGCCCGCCCCACCACCTCACAAAAACAGGGACAAAACAGCTCGGGACCATACATACGACCTTTGTCAGGAGCTGGACAGTAGGGCATAACACACCAGATCAATCTACGGATCGCGAGGAAGCTTCCCAACTCGGGATGACGGCTACCTATTCGGGCGTGACAAACCTAGTCACACCCGGGCCGATAACCGCAGACGGACTCCAGCGGAGGTGCGCCATGATGCGGTCCGATATAGAGGCGCCGCACACCCTCTCTGTTTCACAGATGAGGTGCTCGATCACGAATTCCCCGAGGGGTTCAAGCCCGTCAATATTGAATCATACGACGGAACAACCGACCCCGCAGTATGGATTGAGGACTTTATTCTCCACATCCACATGGCTCGTGGAGACGACCTCCACGCCATCAAATACCTCCCACTGAAACTCAAAGGGCCAGCTAGACACTGGCTGAATAGCCTACCCGAGAATTCTATCGGTAGCTGGGAGGACTTGGAAGAGGCCTTCCTTGACAACTTCCAAGGTACATATGTCCGGCCACCCGATGCCGATGACTTAAGCCACATAGTTCAACAACCTGGAGAATCAGCCAGAAAATTCTGGACTAGGTTCCTAACCAAAAAGAACCAGATCGTTGACTGTCCGGATGCCGAAGCCATAGCGGCCTTTAAACACAGCATTCGTGACGAATGGCTAGCACGCCACCTCGGCCAAGAAAAGCCGAAGTCCATGGCAGCCCTTATGGCACTCATGACCCACTTTTGCGCAGGTGAGGACAACTAGCTGGCTCGTAGCAAAAACACAGCCAGCGAGACAGGCCCCTCCGAGGCCAAGAACAGCTCTGGCAAGCTCAAGCTCTGGCGCAATAGACACAAACGCCGAAGCAATGGCGACAACATCGATGACACCACCGTTAACGCCGGATTCAGCGGCTCCAAGTCCGGCCAGCGAAAGAAACCCTATGCTACCTCTTGAGCACTGCGTTGGTTTTTCCCCAAAGAGGAAGGGATGAAGCAGCAGAGTAGCATAAGTATTTCCCTCAGTTTTGAGAACCAAGGTATCAATCCAGTAGGAGGCTACACGCAAGTCCCTCGTACCTGCACAAAACAAATAAATCCTCGCAACCAACGCGATAAGGGGTTGTCAATCCCTACACGGCCACTTACGAGAGTGAGATCTGATAGATATGATAAGATAATATTTTTAGTATTTTTATGATAAAGATGCAAAGTAAAATAAAAGAAAAGTAATTAACTAAGTATTGGAAGATTAATATGATGAAGATAGACCCGAGGGCCATAGGTTTCACTAGTGGCTTCTCTCAAGAGCATAAGTATTCTATGGTGGGTGAACGAATTACTGTTGAGCAATTGAAAGAATTGAGCATAGTTATGAGAATATCTAGGTATGATCATGTATATAGGCATCACGTCCGAGACAAGTAGACTGACTCCTGCCTGCATCTACTACTATTACTACACTCATCGACCGCTATCCAACATGCATCTAGAGTATTAAGTTAATGAAAACAGAGTAACACCTTAAGCAAGATGACATGATGTAGAGGGATAAACTCATGCAATATGATGAAAACCCCATCTTGTTCTCCTCGATGGCAACAATACAATACGTGCCTTGCTGCCCCTACTGTCACTGGGAAAGGACACCGCAAGATTGAACCCAAAGCTAAGCACTTCTCCCATTGCAAGAAAGATCAATCTAGTAGGCCAAACCAAACTGATAATTCGAAGAGACTTGCAAAGATAACCAATCATACATAAAAGAATTCAGAGAAGATTCAAATATTATTCATAGATAGACTTGATCATAAACCCACAATTCATCGGTCTCAACAAACACACCGCAAAAAGAAGATTACATCGAATAGATCTCCACGAGAGAGGGGGGGAACATTGTATTGAGATCCAAAAAGAGAGAAGAAGCCATCTAGCTAATAACTATGGACCCGTAGGTCTGAGGTAAACTACTCACACTTCATCAGAGGGGCTATGGTGATGATGTAGAAGCCCTCCGTGATCGATGCCCCCTCCGGTGGAGCTCCGGAACAGGCCCCAAGATGGGATCTCGTGGATACAGGAAGTTGCGGCGGTGGAATTAGGGTTTTGGCTACGTATCTAATCATTTGGGGGTACGTAGGTATATATAGGAGGAAGGAGTACATCGGTGGAGCAACAGGGGGCCCACGAGGGTGGAGGGCGCGCCTTGGGGGGGGGGGGTAGGCGCGCCCCCTACCTCGTGGCCTTCTCTTTTGTGTCTTGACGTAGGGTCCAAGTCTCCTGGATCATGTTCAGTGAGAAAATCACGTTCCCGAAGGTTCCATTCCGTTTGGACTCCGTTTGATATTCCTTTTCTTCAAAACCCTAAAATAGGCAAAAAACATCAATTCTGGGCTGGGCCTCCGGTTAATAGGTTAGTCCCAAAAATAATATAAAAATGGATAATAAAGCCCAATAATGTCCAAAACAGTAGATAATATAGCATGGAGCAATCAAAAATTATAGATACGTTGGAGACGTATCAAGCATCCCCAAGCTTAATTCCTGCTCGTCCTCGAGTAGGTAAATGATAAAAACAGAATTTTTGATGTGGAGTGCTACTTGGCATAATTTTAATGTAATTCTTCTTAATTGTGGTATGAATATTCAGATCCGAAAGATTCAAGATAAAGGTTTAATATTGGCATAAAAAATAATAATATTCAAGCATACTAACAAAGTAATTATGTCTTCTCAAAATAACATGCCCAAAGAAAGTTATCCCTACAAAATCATACAGTCTGGCTATGCTCCATCTTTACCGCACAAAATATTTAAATCATGCACAACCCCGATGACAAGCCAAGCAATTGTTTCATACTTTTTGTCGTGGAGTTAACACGACAGATGTCCTAGAACAAGGACTTAGTCATAGGGCCATCGCACTAGGAAGCTTAAAGGGGTTAATCGGGACAAAGGACACGCAAGAGAGTTTTTATACTAGTTCGGCCCCTTAGGATGAAGGTAAAAGCCCATGTCTAGTTGGGATTGGTATTGCTGGGGTTTTGATCTCCAAGAGGCTCAACTCGCCGGCTTGGTTATCGATATGTTGTTTCTTGTCCTAAGCCGCCGCCGGGCCGTCCCCTTATATACACGGGTTCACGCCCGGCAGCCTACAGAGTCCCGGCCGGCTCATAAAACATGTCCGGCTCGGTGACTTATTTCTTATGCCTTTCTTTACACATGTCAGTTTACAATATTGGGCCTTAAGCCGCCTTTGGGCTTAGGCCTTCTACCAGTCTAGATAACTATCATCTTGAATATTACTGGGCTTCTTTTTGTAACCCGCCATCAGATTGACCCGGCCCCTCCTGGGCGGGTCATACCTGGTAGCTATATCCCCAACATTAGGCCCCAAGGTTGACTTGAACTTTGTTCTTTGTCAATCTTCAACACTTAGACGAAATCCATCTTCATTTGTCTGAAAGAACTCTGTAACCCGCCATGACATCATTTTCTGAAAACATGAAATCCTGTTATGACATCATCTTCAACGGATCTTTTATCTTTTAATGCCTTCCAAGAATCGAGGCGTTCGTTTAGCTGGATAATAATTATTTTGGCCCTTCCTTGATTTTCACGCCTGTCTGTTCGCATCTGCCCTTATAAATAGGCACGCGGCCGGTTTTTCTCATTCTCCTCTCTTCTTCATCTTCTTCCTCTCGCAATCTCTGCTACTGCTCGAGCTCCGCCGCCGCCGCAATGCTCATCGTCGTCCTCGAGCTTGGCCGCTACATCACCCTGAACTGTCCAGAGAAAAACGGCGATGACCCTCCGTAACAAATCCGCATCCGTAAGTCTTGCCTTCTCAAACCTTTTAGATCTGCATTGGGGCTTGCGAGTTCATCGATGTTCTTCACTGTTCCTCATGAACCTTTCTGGTAGCTCTTCCTTCGCAGCCTCTCTTGATCCAAAAAGGAAATATAACTCGTGTGGTAGTTGTTTTGCGTCCATTTTTAACATAAGTAGATCCCTTTTTCCTGTATAGATGCTTCGTTATAGCTGACGAACTCATCTGTACTAGATTTTTAGGTCTAGAATATTTTCTATTCAGAACGGCCATTTGATCCAAAATAATAATGACAGCTTGGTAAAACTTGTTTATGCCAACACTTAGCTGAATCTGCTTTCTGAGAGAATCTGTAGTCATGGCGACTTACCGCTCCGGCTTTCTTTTCCTTATATGTCATTAGCCCTTAGTTAAGCCGCCATTACTTGTTTTACATCTTCAACCTTTAACTGTTAACCTGACCGTAAACTGAACCGGTATGTTGTTATTTCTTTTTTAGTTCCTTGCACATCATGCCGTCAAAGACACCCACTGTCTGTAACTGGGTCCCCTCGTCCATAACTGAGGAACGGTTAAAAGAGTTCTTCCTCATTGGGTTTCTGCCTTCAAAAACTGTCATGTCTTATCGTGCTCCTGACCCGGAGGAAGAACGCCCCAACCCAAAAGACGGAGAAGTGATTGTCTTCACTGACCACATGAACCGTGGCTTCTCACCGCCCGGTTCAAAGTTTTTCAGAGAGGTTCTTCATTTTTTCAAACTCCATCCTCAGAACCTTGGACCCAATTCCATATCTAACATTTGTAATTTCCAAGTGCTTTATGAGGTGTATCTTCAGCAAGAGCCGACCGTAGAGCTGTTTAGAGAGTATTTTTATCTGAACCAGCAAAACGAATGCACCAACGGTCCTAGCTTAGAACTTGGAGGCATCTCAATTCAGCACCGGCAGGGTGCTGTCTTCCCTCTCATAGTCTTACCAAGTCATCCAAAAGACTGGAACCAAACCTGGTTTTATTGTCAGGACATCTCACCAGCAAACGAGAAGCCATTGCCGGGTTACCGCCCCGGTCGTCTTGACTCCAAGTTCACCCTCCCGGATAAACTCACTTTTGCTGAACGCAAGAGGCTGCTTCCATCCATCAGAAGAATCAACGCTTTGTTAGGGAACGGTTTAACCGGAGTAGATCTGACCCGCTGCTGGATCTCATGGTGGGTTATTCCATTAAGCCGTCGATCAAAATTGATGTATGAGTACGGTGGAGTCCTGGACGACTCTCTTCGTCACAACCCAGTTGAACTAACCGAAGAAGACATTGTTTCAATGTCAAACCTTTTGGTAAATGGGAAATATGAAGACTGCATCATTGTTGGGTTAAATCCCTTCTGTAAACTTAACCCGGTACCAGAAGTAAGTATATTCTGATCTCTTTTCCTTTGTGTTTTGCCCAACTATATTACCTTAGCACTAATCTTTCTTCTTGTCTTTGCAGGCCAATTCTGACTTTTGGAAGGTGAAATATGACCACGAGGCTGCCAAGAAGGCGAAAGCCGCCGCCATGAACACCAAGAAGACGACCCGGAAGTCAAAGAAGAAAAAGAAAACCACTGCTGAAGATTTAATGAAACTTGATGACACGTCTGACTCGGAGGTAGCCCTTGATTCCCTTGGCCAATTTTTTAACAATCTTATTGACACTGATCCTTACCAGGATGACACTGGGGCCAGTCAGGCCGGGGAAGCAGAGGTAACTATCATTTCCTCCGATTCAGAGCCCTTACCAAGATACAAAGTTCGACGAGTGATCCATAAAGTAAGGTTTTCTAACCCCTTAGCTCACTTGGATGCCAACTTTCATTTGAAAAAAGTAGCAACATGAAAGCCGCCGTGAAGTTGGGATTGAAGATGAACCGGCTGTCGTCCTTCGACAAACCCCTCGGAAACGCCCGAACGAGGTTTACTTATTTCTGTCTTTAACTCGTTTTAATGAATCCTGCTCCTTGTATTTATTTTAACTCTTTTTTATCCTTTCAGGAGGTGTCTCGTTCCTCTGGCGATTCATCGCAAACACAATTCCCGGCTTTCAAGACTGCTCCCGGGTAATCAGAAATCCTCCTTTCTTCCGGGTTGCTCAATTGTATATTTATGCTAACAATCCTGCAATATTTTTCCTTAGCGGCCAGGCTAAATCCAAGAAGGCGAAGGCGGCAAAACCGGCGGAAGACCCGCCAGTGCTGGCATCTGATCCGGCTAGGCTGCCTTCTCCATTGGCTAATGCTCTAGAACACCCGCCTATTGACAATGAGGCAAATCCTCCTGAGCCGACTTTTGATGAAGCCACGGTGAATCCCTCTATAGGTGGTCCGTCAAGCTCAGCTAACCCGCCGTCTCCATCTGCCCAAGATGTTCAAATTACTGGGAGCCGTTTTGTTGAGCCGGGGAACCCAACTGTGTTGGCTCGGTGTACCGCAAAGCAAGAGGCGTTGGAGAGGCGGAAAGGTTGTTTTGACGTTGCCAACTATGACGTCTCAATGCCAGTGACATTTTATCTGGCTATCTCAGTCATGTACACTCTAGTCGCGAATCTGAGATTGAAATGGTCAAGTAGCTTCAGTTGAAGTATGAGGTATGTTTTTCAGTTTACTTGTATTCCTTCAGCCCCCAAGTCTTCAGATTATGAGATAACCGGAATAACCTATAGACTTTAACATATAGGCCGAGACTTTTACTACTGAATCTTTGCTTGACTTTAATATAACAAAGCTTCACCTGTAGTCCCCAAGGACCGGTTTATTTTGATCATAAATGAATCAGTACTTTTAAAATTGTTGTTGAGACCGTCTTCAAAGTACTTAACACTCCTGCTTAACCTTGATAAACTTGCTGAACTGTATACATTAGCCCCCAAGTGCCAAGTGTTGTTACTTTGTAAGGTACTTGGGACTTTGAGTATGTTTGTAAAGTCGTAGAAATTTGATTTGCCATACATTAGCCCCCAAGTGTCAAGTGATGTTACTTGTAAAGTACTTGAGACTTGAATCTTGAATTTGGAATTTTGAATTTGAAACCAAGTCTTGACTCATCCGAATGTTTTACATAACGCCTTGTCTGAATTGAACTCCCAATTGACTGACGCGAAGACCCGGCTAGCAAGTCAGGAGTCAGAAATCAAATCTTCTAACTCGAAACTGGAAGTAAGCCTTTCTGCAATGGAAAATTTGAAGACGAGCTTTGCTGCCAAGGAAAAAACTTGGGAAAATGAGAAAGCACTCCTGACCCAGCGAGCTGAGACAGCCGAAACAGCTCTGAAAGAGATTTCAACAGAGCTGAACGGGTTAAAGGGCCGGGTGTCTCAGATGGTAGCTGTTATCTTTGGTAAGTTGCCTGAGTTGACCTTTTATGTGTTTTTTGCCGAACTGGAGTATAAGCCGCCAACTGACTGTGTGTAAAAACTTATGCAGGTCCTCGAAGTAAGAATCTGAGCCAAGACTCGTTGATTAAGATGAAGGCAGTATATACTTTGGTTGAACAATTGTATATCGGTGCACAACGGGCTCTGAACGCCATCTCTCCTGCTAATCAAGGACCCAACCGGCTCAGCGACGTCCTGAAGAAGTTGTCCATCCTTCCTGCCAGGTTCCAAGAAGTAAAACGCTCCTGCGCGCGAGCCGGAGCTTTGACTGCCCTAAGCCGCTCCAAGGCTTGGGTGCCAGACCTAGACCCGGCGGACGTAGCAAGAGGCTATCCTACCGTGAAGGAGGACGGGTCTCCTTTTGATCAGGATGACTTCATAGCCTGCGTACGCGGAGTTCGGCCTCAGGCGACTAGTCTTGGAGATGACACCAATGTGGACAAGTACCAGCCGGGTTTTGATAGTGAGAATAAGAAGATGGCCCCTCCCTCATATAAAGTAACATACTTGATCCCACCAGTGAGAGAAGATACATTTGCCCCGGAGGTTGACCCGGTCAGCCTGATCGATGACGAAGCCGAATTTGTCACCGTGAATGGCTTTGATTGGTCAAAACCCAATTTGTAGCAGACTCAAGATGGTGAACTGGCAGGGAGGGACAATGATCATATTCATGGGCTTATAAAGCCTTGTAATAACTTAGTTGTTAAAACACCGCATGTTTGCTTATGCCATCGTGCATAAAATACTTCTATGTGAATCTGTGTTTCCAGATGCCAATGTTTAATGCTTGCTTATGCATCGTTTAGTGCTTGTCTCTACAATGTATGAACTCTGTTCCTGTAAATACAAAGAGAAGACTGGCATGGCGGTTTAGAACCAAACGGGTTAAAACACCTAATTTAGAGCCAATATATTTACCTCAATAAAAGCAGAGACAAATATAAATAAAGGATAAGGGCTAATACCAACTCTTTAGTTAACGCAGCAGGTAAGCGCGTATAGGTAATAACCATACCTTGTCCCTTTTGATCCTTAGATCGCCGGTTTAAATAACCCGGGTGATTGAATTTGATAACTCAATATTTATGAAAAGTCAATGCTTCTTGAATACTCAATGATCATTATACCTTAGTGGCTCGTACCTTTTGATCCTTGAACCACTGGCTTGAATGACCCGGGCGGCTGTGTTGTCCAATAATTGAGCCGGTGAAGAAGACCAGGCTAATTTATTTATAATATTGAAAGAACAACAAATTAAAAGGCACGCAACAGATAACAAGCATAATTTTAACCCTGTATTCAAAAGGTTGGGGGTTTCTGATTCGAATACGACCAGTAAACCGGACCAAAGGGGTTAAGCTAAGGTTCGAATACGACCATATAGCCCCCAGTGGCTTTGGCGTTGCGCCGATCAAGAGGGTACCGACAACTATGTTCTCTTTGGTTCGAATACGACCTATGTTTGAACAGGAAGCCCCCAAATGACCTTGAGAGGTTTTTAACGACCCTGATTCGAATACGATCCAAGTCGGACTCAAAGGGGTTAAGCTATGATTCGGATACAATCAGGAAGCCCCCAAGTGAGTTTGGCCTTGAGCCGATCAAGAGGGTTACGACAGCTATGTTCTCTTTGGTTCGAATATGACCTATGTTTGAACAGGAAGCCCCCAAGTGACCATGAGATTTGCAGCTAGATTCGGATACGATCATAAGCTGGACCAAAAAGGTTAAACTTGATTCAAATATGATCAGTTCCTTAATAGTCATTTGTAAATAAGAAATAATAAAGATGCATAGTCTTTGAAAAGAAAAGAGACCGATGGTCTTACTTTATTGCTTATCATAGTATATACAATGTGAACGTATGTACACGATGAGAGTCGGTGGCTCAGGTGTAGTATGGCCGAAGTTGAGCGATGTTCCACGGCCGGCGGGTCTCTTCCTCCGACTTACGTGAGTCTTTGTGCTCTCAAACGTCAATGAGGTAATATGACCCGTTGTTTAAATTCTTACTGACCACAAAGGGTCCTTCCCAAGGTGGGGATAGCTTGTGTGCATCTGACAGATCCTGGACGAGCCGGAGCACCAAGTCGCCTTCCTGAAAAGTCCTGGACTTAACCCGGCGGCTGTGATAACGACGCAGGCCTTGTTGATAAATTGCTGACCAGGCCGCTGCTAAGTCTCTTTCTTCATCCAACAAGTCAAGTGCATCTTCTCTAGCTTTTTCATTGTTAGCTTCAACATAAGCCGCCACACGGGGCGAGTCATGACGGATGTTGCTAGGCAACACTGCTTCTGCTCCATAAACCATGAAGAAAGGTGTGTAACTTGTAGACCTATTGGGTGTAGTATTGATACTCCATAACACTGAGGGTAATTCCTCTACCCAGCAACCCGGCGTTCGCTGTAAAGGAACCATAAGCCGGGGTTTTAGCCCTTTCAAAATTTCCTGATTGGCTCTCTCAGCTTGACCATTGGATTGAAGATGAGCTATAGAAGAAACATCAAGCCGGATGTGCTCTCGTTGACAAAACTCTTCCATAGCCCCTTGAGACAAATTGGTGCCATTGTCTGTGATAATACTGTGTGGAAAACCGAAACGAAAGATCACTTTTTTCATGAACTGAACCGCCGTAGCTGCGTCACACTTACTCACGGGCTTCGCCTCAACCCACTTGGTGAACTTATCAACGGCCACCAGGAGATGTGTCTTTTTATCTTTAGACCTTTTGAAAGGTCCCACCATGTCAAGCCCCCAGACCACAAATGGCCAAGTGATTGGAATCATCCGGAGCTCTTGAGCCGGCACATGCGCTCGTCGTGCAAAATTTTGACATCCATCACATCTACTGACCAGATCTTCTGCATCAGTGTGAGCCGTCAACCAGTAAAAACCGTGATGAAACGCCTTGGCCACTAAAGATTTTGACCCGGCGTGATGACCACAATCGCCTTCATGGATCTCACGAAGGATTTCTTGACCTTCTTCGGGGGAAACACATCGTTGAAACGCTCTAGAAACACTGTGATGATACAACTCTCTATCCGAAATCGTCATGGACTTAGACCGCCGGGTTATCTGTCGAGCCAGGGCTCATCCGCTGGTAACTCTCCCCGGGTCATGTAAGCCAAGAACGGTATCGTCCAATCTGGGATGACATGAAGAGCCGCTATCAACTGTGCCTCCGGGTCAGGAACAGCTAAATCTTCTTCTGTGGGCAACTTGACAGAGGGGTTATGCAAAACATCCAAGAAGGTGTTAGGTGGCACCGGCTTACGCTGAGACCCCAACCGGCTTAAGGCATCAGCCGCTTCATTCCTTCGACGGTCGATGTGCTCCACCTGATAACCTTTAAAATGCCCTGCAACAACATCAACCTCCCGACGATAAGCCGCCATGAGAGGGTCCTTGGAATCCCACTTGCCAGATACCTGTTGAGCCACTAGATCTGAGTCGCCAAGACATCTGACCCGGCTCAAACTCATCTCTTTCGCCACTCGAAGACCATGGAGCAAGGCTTCATACTCTGCTGCGTTGTTAGTGCAAGGAAACATCAACCGTAACACATAACAAAATTTGTCACCTCGTGGGGAAGTTAACACAACTCCAGCCCTCGAGCCTTCCAGCTGTCTGGACCCATCAAAATGAATAGTCCAATACGTGTTGTCTGGTTTCTCTTCTGGCATCTGCATCTCTGTCCAGTCATTGATGAAGTCAACTAAGGCTTGAGATTTGATTGCAGTACGTGGAACATACTTCCAACCATGAGACCCAAGCTCAATTGCCCACTTGGCAACTCGCCCAGTGGCTTCTCTGTTTTGAATAATGTCTCCCAAAGGAGCAGAGCTAACCACAGTGATTGGATGTCCCTGAAAGTAATGCTTAAGCTTCCGGCTTGCCATGAGCATCCCATATACAAGCTTATGCCAATGTGGATATTGTTGCTTAGATTCAATTAACACTTCACTGACGTAATAAACCGGCCGTTGAACTGGGTGCTCTTTGCCAGCCTCCTTGCGCTCTACCACAATAGCCACACCAACAACCCGTGAGTTAGCAGCCACGTATAACAATAGCGGCTCTTTCTCAATTGGAGTAGCCAGGACCGGCGGCTCAGCGAGCTGTGTCTTCAGATCCTCAAAAGCAGCGTTCGCAGCTTCACTCCAAACAAAAACATCCGTTTTCTTCATCAACTGATACAGAGGCATAGCCTTTCCCCTAACCGGCTCAAAGCAGCAACACGACCCCGCCAGCCGCTGAACATCATTGACGCATGTTGGTTTGGCTAGGGATATAATTGCCTTGATTTTCTCCGGGTTAGCTTCAATACCTCGGTTGGACACCAAAAAACCCAAGAGCTTGCCGGCTGGCACTCCAAAAACACACTTGGCCAGGTTAAGCATCATTTTGTAAACCCGGAGATTATCAAAAGTCTCTTTCAGGTCTGTGACCAAGGTTTCCTCTTCCTTGGATTTCACCACTATATCATCCACATAAGCATGAACATTGCGCCCAATTTGATTGTGAAGACAATTCTGCACACACCGCTGGTAAGTGGCCTGGGCACTCTTAAGCCCGAAATGCATAGACACATAGCAGAAAGCTCCAAAAAGAGTGATAAAAGCCATCTTCTCTTGATCCTTAACTGCCATCTTAATCTGATGATAACCGGAATAAGCATCCAAGAAACTCAACCATGCGCAACCCGCCGTAGCATCAATGGTCTGATCAATACGAGGGAGAGCAAAAGGATCAGCCGGACAAGCCTTGTTCAGATCGGTGTAATCCACACACATACGCCAGGTGCCATTCTTTTTGAGCACAAGCACCGGGTTAGCTAACCACTCTGGGTGAAAGACCTCCACAATGAACCCAGCTGCTAAGAGCCGGGCCACCTCTTCTCCAATGGCCTTCCGCCTTTCTTCATTGAATCGCCAGAGAAACTGTCTGACAGGTTTGAACTTTGGATCAATATTAAGAGTGTGCTCAGCGAGTTCCCTCGAGACACCCGGCATGTCTGAAGGTTTCCATGCAAAGATGTCCCGATTCTCATGGATGAACTCGATGAGCGCGCTTTCCTATTTTGGATCCAAGTTTGCGCTGATGATGAACTGCTTGGATGAGTCGCCAAGAACAAAATCGACCATCTTAGTGTCATCAGCCGATTTGAATTTCAACACCGGCTCATGCTCTGTTGTTGGTTTCTTTAATGACATCATGTCCGCCGGGTCAACATGATCCTTATAAAACTTTAACTCCTCTGTTGCACAGACAGATTCAGCATAGGCAGCATCACCTTCTTCACACTCCAAGGCTATCTTCCGGCTCCCATGTACCGTAATGGTACCCTTATGACCCGGCATCTTGAGCTGCAAATACACATAACACGGCCGAGCCATGAATTTGGCATAAGCCGGCCGCCCAAACAAAGCATGATATGGGCTCTTGATCTTAACCACCTCAAAGGTTAATTTCTCCGCTCTGGAGTCATACTCATCCCCAAAGGCTACTTATAACTCAATCTTACCGACTGGGTATGCCGACTTACCAGGTACCACACCATGGAAAACAGTGTTGGATCACAGTAGAGGATGTTAATGCTGCTACCTCCGTCCATGAGTACCTTAGTGAACTTGTATCCACCAACCTGAGGTGCCACTACCAAAGCCAAGTGACCCGGATAATCAACCCGGGGCGGGTGATCCTCCCTGCTCCACACAATAGGCTGCTCTGACCAACGTAGATAACATGGAAACACCGGCTCAACGGCATTGACAGCTCGCTTGTGAAGTTTCTGGTCCCTCTTACATAAACTGGTGGTAAATACATGGTATTGCCCACTACTCAGCTGCTTCGGGTTGCTCTGATAACCAGATTGCTGCTGCTGATTCCCCTGGCCGGGTTGCTGAGTATATCCTCCCTGGTGACCAGGATAACCTTGACCCTGAAAACCTCCTCCACCTGAGCCGGCGCCCGGGCCATGAAAACCGTCGCCACCTGGGCCGTGACCCCCATCAAACATGTTTGAATTTTTAAACGCCTTCATAATCGTGCAATCCTTTCATAGGTGGGTGGCCGGCTTCTCCCGGGTGCCGTGCTTCGGACAAGGTTCATTTAACAACTGCTCAAGGGTGGGGCCTGACCCGCCCGATCGAGGGGGATGTCTGCCCTTGCGCCGTTGATTACCACCCTGCACATTAGTATTAGCAACAAACTCATCAGCCTTACGCTTATCACCTCCCTGATTCGCCGGGTTATGCTGGTGACCCTTGCCGTTGCCGTTCTTCTTTCCCTTCGTTGCCTTTTATTCGTCAGACACCGGGTCTTTAGTAGTGTCAGAATCAGCATACTTGACGAGAGCCACCATCAATGTTCCCATATCATTACAGTCACGCTTGAGATGCCCCAACTTCTGCTTCAGAGGTTCGAAACGGCAGTTTTTCTCCAACATTAAGACCGCTGATCCGGCATCCATCGTATCAGATGAATGTATTATCTCTTTGACCCGTCGCACCCAATGGGTTGTGGATTCACCATCCTCTTGTTTGCAATTGGTCAGGTCCACAATCGACATAGGCTGTTTACACGTGTCCTTAAAGTTCTGGATGAACCGGGCTTTCAACTCTGCCCATGAGCCGATAGAATTGGGTGGCAATCCCTTCAACCAAGTACGAGCTGTTCCATCCAACATCATGGTGAAATACTTGGCCATTGCAGCATCACTAACCTCCAATAGTTCCATATCCATCTCATAACTCTCAATCCAAGCCCCCGGTTGTAGGTTAGCCATGTAATTGGGCACCTTACGAGGCCCCTTGAAGTCCTTTAGCAATCGCTCATTGCGTATAGCCGGCACCAAGCAAGGCACGCCTCCGGTTCTTGTGGCCACTCCTGCCTCAACCGAGGTTGCTGGGTAAGCCGGAAAGGTTTGATGAGCCGCCAGCTCCGCTGCAAATTGAGCCGCTCATTCCGCCTCTTGACGAATCCTCTCCTGATCCGCTAAGTTAAGGGCTCCAGGCCGCACCGGCTCATGCTTATATGGTCGGTTGTGGCATTGAGCATTACTTGACTTCTCTACAGTCTCCATGCGCCTACTATAACTCGGGCTCTGACTTGGGAGAGGAGTTGAATGGATCCTGTCTCGACTATAGGAGTATGCATCCTGCTGGGCCAGAGCCGTTTGAAGAAGTTCTCTTACCCTCCGGGTTTCAATCGCTGCTGGTGAGTCGCCTTCCATTGGGAGAGCTGCCAAACAAGCCGACGCTGCAATGAGATTTTCCAGGGGGTTGGAGAAGTGACCCGGAGGTGTTGGCACATAATGAGGAGGAGCGGTATGTATATGAGGCGGCTCCATGGTGCGTGGCTGAACCGGCGCACCGAGTGTCGTAATCCGGTTTGCCTCCGGCGGGTTGCTCCCCCCAACTTCGGGTGTATGGAACATGTTCCTTGGATCAAGCGCTAGAGGTAGACGTGATTGAGTTTTCTGATGCCTCCTCCTCATGACCTCGTTTGATGCGTTAAGATCCACCGAGAGCCGGAAAGTCTCTACTTGAAGTTGTTGAGCACGAGCATCCAAAGCCGCTCGCTCTACCTCCATCCGGGTTTCCTCCGCGGCTAGATTTTCCTTAGCTTGCACCATCTCCTCCCGCATGCGTGCCACCTCTGTGTCGTGCTGGGGCTTATCCGCCAGCTCTACCACAGCGGTTAACAGAGTCATCATCTTATCCGTGAGGTCCATCAGAATCTGAGCCGGGGGGCGCGTGGGGTCTCCTGACCCGGCGGCAGCCGACCCGGTGGCTGCTGCTGTCGCTGCGGTAGAGTTCTATCCGGGCTGTGTCCCTGCCATGAAGACTCCAGCCCAATTCGGCGGCTCAAAGGGGTCTGGAATACTACTGCCATCGGAACAGCCCCCGAGCATACCGTCTTGTAACTGATACAGAGAGTCCGTCTCACTTGTTGATGATGTAGTGTCAGAACAGATAGCCGTCTCACCGCCCTCTACCCATCCTTCAGAGTATTCACCGCCATGGATGCAGCCTACAAAGGCATGCTTCACGACAGATTGAACACGGGCGGTCCTTGCGCGCTGAGCCGTTTCGATGAGGTCGGTGTGGACGTCCGACTCAGGGCCTGACTCGCCGATCCGGACGATGAAGACGTGAATTCCGCCAAAGGGGACCCAGTACCCATCCTCGATTGAGCCGGCCTCGGGGCCCCAGCCTTCGTCATCGATGTAGAGCTTGCCACGACAACTCTTGGTCATCCAGCCCACAACGTATCCCTTGAGCCCTTCGTAGTTGCCCATAAAGAACTCAAATCCACCGTGCGCTGGCCCCACAGTGGGCACCAACTGTCATGGAGTTAACACGGCAGCTGTCCTAGAACAAGGACTTAGTCGTAGGGCCATTGCACTAGGAAGCTTAAAGGGGTTAATCGGGACAAAGGACACGCAAGAGAGTTTTTATACTAGTTCGGCCCCTTACGATGAAGGTAAAAGCCTACGTCTAGTTGGGATTGGTATTGCTGGGGTTTTGATCTCCAAGAGGCTCAACTCGCCGGCTTGGTTATCGATCTGTTATTTCTTGTCCTAAGCCACCGCCGGATCATCCCCTTATATACACGGGTTAACGCTTGGCGGCCTACAGAGTCCCGGCCGGCTCATAAAACGTGTCCGGCTCGGTGACTTATTTCTTATGCCTTTCTTTACACATGTCAGTTTACAATATTGGGCCTTAAGCCGCCTTTGGGCTTAGGCCTTCTACCAGTCTAGATAACTATCATCTTGAATATTACTGGGCTTCTTTTTGTAACCCGCCATCAGGATTGACCCGGCCCCTCCTGGGCGGGTCATACCTAGTAGCTATATCCCCAACACTTTTGGTGTCCTCAAACTTTTTCAATCTTCACGCAATACATGAGTGTGAGCCATGGATATAGCACTATAAGTGGAATAGAATGGTGGTTGTGGAGAAGACAAAAAGGGAGAAGATAGTCTCACATCAACTAGGCATATCAACGGGCTATGGAGATGCCCATCAATAGATATCAATGTGAGTGAGTAGGGATTGCCATGCAACGGATGCACTAGAGCTATAAGTATATGAAATCTCAACAAAAGAAACTAAGTGGGTGTTCATCCAACTTGCTTGCTCATGAAGACCTAGGGCATTTTGAGGAAGCCCATCATTGGAATATACAAGCCAAGTTCTATAATGAAAAATTCCCACTAGTATGTGAAAGTGATAACATAGGAGACTCTCTATCATGAATATCATGGTGCTACTTTGAAGCACAAGTGTGGTAAAAGGATAGTAACATTGTCCCTTCTCTCTTTTTCTCTCATTTTTTTATTTGGGCCTTTTCTCTTTTTTATGGCCTCTTTTCTTTCTCTTTTTTTCGTCCGGAGTCTCATCCCGACTTGTGGGGGAATCATAGTCTCCATCATCCTTTCCTCACTGGGACAATGCTCTAATAATGATGATCGTCACACTTTTATTTTTCTTACAACTCAACAATTACAACTCGGTACTTAGAACAAAATATGACTCTATATGAATGCCTCCGGCGGTGTACCGGGATATGCAATGAATCAAGAGTGACACGTATGAAAGAATTATGAATGGTGGCTTTGCCACAAATACGAGGTCAACTACATGATCATGCTAAGAAATATGACAATGATGAAGTGTGTCATAATAAACGGAACGGTGGAAAGTTGCATGGCAATATATCTTGGAATGGCTATGGAAATGCCATAATAGGTAGGTATGGTGGCTGTTTTGAGGAAGGTATATGGTGGGTGTATGATACCGGCGAAAGGTGCGTGGTATTAGAGAGGCTAGTAAAGGTGGAAGGGTGAGAAAAATGTGTATAATCCATGGACTCAACATTAGTCATAAAGAACTCATATACTTATTGCAAAAATCTACAAGTTATCAAAGCAAAGTATTACACGCATGCTCCTAGGGGGATAGATTGGTAGGAAAAGACCATCGCTTGTCCCCGACCGCCACTCATAAGGAAGACAATCAAAAAATAAATCATGCTCCGACTTCATCACATAACGGTTCACCATACATGAATGCTACGAGAATCACAAAATTTAACACAAGTATTTCTCAAATTCACAACTACTCAACTAGCATAACTCTAATATCACCATCTTCATATCTCAAAACAATTATCAAGCATCAAACTTCTCATAGCATTCAACACACTCATAAGAAAGTTCTTTTACTATTCTTGAATTCCAAGCATATTAGGATTATTTAAGCAAATTACCATGCTATTTAAGACTCTCAAAATAATCTAAGTGACACATGAGAGATCAATAGTTTCTATAAAACAAATCCACCACTGTGCTCCAAAAAATATAAGTGAAGTACTAGAGCAAAATTATATAACTCAAATGATTTAAGTGAAGCACATAGAGTATTCTAACAAATTCCAAATCATGTATGGCTCTCTCTAAAGGTGTGTACAGCAAGGATGATTGTGGTAAACTAAAAAGCAAAGACTCAAATCATACAAGACGCTCCAAGCAAAACACATATCATGTGGTGAATAAAAATATAGCTCCAAGTAAAGTTACCGATAGAAGTAGACAAAAAGAGGGGATGCCTTCCGGGGCATCCCCAATCTTTGGCTTTTAGGTGTCCTTAGATTATCTTGGGGGTGCCATGGGCATCCCCAAGCTTAGGCTCTTGCCACTCCTTGTTCCATAATCCATCAAATCTTTACCCAAAACTTGAAAACTTCACAACACAAAACTTAAAGTAGAAAATCTCGTGAGCTCCGTTAGTGAAAGAAAACAAAATACCACCTCAAGGTACTGTAATGAACTCATTCTTTATTTATATTGGTGTTAAACCTACTGTATTCCAACTTCTATATGGTTTATAAACTATTTTACTAGCCATAGATTCATCAAAATAAGCAAACAACACACGAAAAACAGAATCTGTCAAAAACAGAACAGTCTGTAGTAATCTGTAGCTAACGCAAGATCTGGAACCCCAAAAATTCTAAAATTAATTGCTGGATTCGAGTAATTTATCTATTAATCATATGCAAAAATAATTAACTAAATAACACTTTCTAAATAAAAATGGCAGCAGTTCTCGTGAGCGCTAAAGTTTCTGTTTTCTACAGCAAGATTAACAAGACTTTCCCCAAGTCTTCCCAGCGGTTCTACTTGGCACAAACACTAATTAAACACAAAAAACACGACCTAAACAGAGGCTAGATAAATTATTTATTACTAAACAGGAGCAAAAAGCAAGGAATAAAAATAAAATTGGGTTGCCTCCCAACAAGCGCTATCGTTTAACGCCCCTAGCTAGGCATAAAAAGTAAGGATAGATCTAGGTATTGCCATCTTTGGTAGGCAATCCATAAGTGGCTCTCATAATAGATTCATAAGGTAATTTAATTTCCTTTCTAGGAAAGTATTCCATACCTTTACTTAACGGAAATTGGAATCTAATATTTCCTTCCTTCATATCAATAATTGCACCAATCGTTCTAAGGAAAGGTCTACCAAGAATAATAGGACATGAAGGATTGCAATCTATGTCAAGAACAATAAAATCTACGGGCACATAATTCCTATTTGCAACAATAAGAACATCATTAATTCTTCCCATAGGTTTCTTAATAGTGGAATCCGCATGGTGCAAGTTTAGAGAGCAATCATCAAAATTACGGAAACCTAACAAATCGCACAAAGTCTTTGGAATCGTGGAAACACTAGCACCCAAATCACACAAAGCATAGCATTCATGATCTTTAATTTTAATTTTAATAGTAGGTTCCCACTCATCATAAAGTTTTCTAGGGATAGATACTTCTAATTCAAGTTTTTCTTCATAAGATTGCATCAAGGCATCAACGATATGTTTAGTGAACGCTTTATTTTGACTATAAGCGTGAGGAGAATTTAGCACGGATTGCAACAAGGAAATACAATCAATCAAAGAGAAATTTTCATAATTAAATTCCTTGAAATCCAAAATAGTGGGTTTAGCAACATCTAGGGTTTTAATTTCTTCAATCCCACTTTTATCAATCTTAGCATCAAGATCTAAAAACTCCAAATTCTTGGAACGTCTTCTAGGTAAAGGTGGATCATAATCAGTCCCATCATTATTAAGATTCATATTGCAAAACAAAGATTTAATAGGGGACACATCAATAACTTTTAGATATTCATCTTTATTTTCATAGGAACTAGAAGAACACACTCTTATAAAGGCATCTTTGTTAGCACGCATTCTAGCGGTTCTTTCTTTGCACTCATCAATGGAAATTCTCATGGCTTTGAGAGACTCATTGATATCATGCTTAGGTGGAATAGATCTAAGTTTCAAAGAATCAACATCAAGAGAAATTCTATCAACGTTCCTAGCCAACTCATCAATCTTAAGCAATTTTTCTTCAATCAAAGCATTGAAATTCTTTTGTGAAGTAATAAATTCTTTAATATTAGATTCAAAATCCGAGGGCATCTTATTATAATTTCCATAAGAATTGTTGTAGGAATTACCATAATTATTAGAGGGATTACTAGGATAAGGCCTAGGATTAAAATTTCCTCTATACGCGTTGTTACCAAAATTGTTCCTACCAACAAAATTCACATACATAGATTCATTATTATTCTCAATCAAAGTTGACAAGGGAATATCATTAGGATTAGAAGAAACATTCTTACTAGCAAATAATTTCATAAGTTCATCCATCTTTCCACTCAAAACATTAATTTCTTCTATCACATGCACCTTTTTATTAGTAGATCTTTCAGTATGCCATTGAGAATAATTAACCGTAATATTATCTAGGAGTTTAGTAGCTTCTCCTAAAGTGATTTCCATAAAAGTGCCTCCTGCGGCCGAATCTAAAAGATTTCTAGAAGCAAAATTCAATCCAGCATAAATTTTTTGTATAGTCATCCACAAATTCAAACCATGAGTAGGGCAATTACGTATCATTAATTTCATCCTCTCCCACGCTTGTGCAACATGTTCATGATCAAGTTGCTTAAAATTCATAATATCGTTTCTAAGGGAGATGATCTTAGCGGGAGGAAAATACTTAGAGATAAAAGCATCTTTGCACTTATTCCTTGAATCAATACTATTCTTAGGCAAAGACGAAAACCAAGCTTTAGCACGATCTCTAAGCGAAAAAAGAAATAGCTTCGATTTAACAATATCGTTATCCACATCTTTCTTCTTTTTCATATCACACAAATCAACGAAGCTATTTAGATGGGTAGCGGCATCTTCACTAGGAAGGCCGGAAAATGGATCTTTCATGACAAGATTCAGCAAAGCAGTATTAATTTCACAAGATTCAGCATCGGTAAGAGGAGCAATCAGAGAGCTAATAAAATCATTGTGGTTGGTATTGGTAAATTCACACAATTTAGTATTATCTTGAGCCATCGTGACAAGCAAGCAAACTAACACACAAGCAAACAAAAAGCAAGCGGGCAAAAAGAGGCAAATAGAGAAAGATAGGGAGGATAGAGAGAGAGGGCGAATAAAACAGCAAGGGTGAAGTGGGGGAGAGGAAAACGAGAGGCAAATGGAAAATAATGTAATGCGGGAGATAGGGATTGTGATGGGTACCTTGTATATTGACTTTTGCATAGACTCCCCGGCAACGGCGCCAGAAATGGCTCGTTGTCGGGAGTCAAATCTTGACTTGCGCGAACCTCCCCGGCAACGGCGCCAGAAATCCTTCTTGCTACCTCTTAAGCACTGCGTTGGTTTTCCCCGAAGAGGAAGGGATGATGCAGCAGAGTAGCGTAAGTATTTCCCTCAGTTTTGAGAACCAAGGTATCAATCCAGTAGGAGGCTACGCGCGAGTCCCTCGTACCTGCACAAAACAAATAAATCCTCGCAACCAACGCGATAAGGGGTTGTCAATCCCTACACGGCCACTTACGAGAGTGAGATTTGATAGATATGATAAGATAATTTTTTTGGTATTTTTATGATAAAGATGCAAAGTAAAATAAAAAGCAAAGTAAATAACTAAGTATTGGAAGATTAATATGATGAAGATAGACCCGGGGGCCATAGGTTTCACTAGTGGCTTCTCTCAAGAGAATAAGTATTCTACCGTGGGTGAACGAATTACTATTGAGCAATTGACAGAATTGAGCATAGTTATGAGAATATCTAGGTATGATCATGTATATAGGCATCATGTCTGAGACAAGTAGACCGACTCCTGCCTGCATCTACTACTATTACTCCACTCATCGACCGCTATCCAGCATGCATCTAGATTATTAAGTTAATGAAAACAGAGTAACGCCTTAAGCAAGATGACATGATGTAGAGGGATAAAGTCATGCAATATGATGAAAACCCCATCTTGTTATCCTCGATGGAAACAATACAATATGTGCCTTGCTGCCCCTACTGTCACTGGGAAAGGACACCGCAAGATTGAACCCAAAGCTAAGCACTTCTCCCATTGCAAGAAAGATCAATCTAGTAAGCCAAACCAAACTGATAATTCAAAGAGACTTGAAAAGATAACCAATCATACATAAAAGAATTCAGAGAAGATTCAAATATTATTCATAGATAGACTTGATCATAAACCCACAATTCATCGGTCTCAACAAACACACCGCAAAAAGAAGATTACATCGAATAGATCTCCACAAGAGAGGGGGAGAACATTGTATTGAGATCCAAAAAGAGAGAAGAAGCCATCTAGCTAATAACTATGGACCCGTAGGTCTGAGGTAAACTACTCACACTTCATCGGAGGGGCTATGGTGATGATGTAGAAGCCCTCCGTGATCGATGCCCCCTCCGGCAGAGCTCTGGAACAGGCCCCAAGATGCGATCTCATGGATACAGGAAGTTGCGGCGGTGGAATTAGGGTTTTGGCTCCGTATCTGATCGTTTGGGGGTACGTAGGTATATATAGGAGGAAGGAGTACGTCGGTGGAGCAACAGGGGGCCCATGAGGGTGGAGGGCGCACCTGGGGGGTAGGCGCGCCCCCTACCTCGTGGCCTCCGCTTTTCTGTCTTGACGTAGGGTCCAAGTCTCCTGGATCATGTTCGGTGAGAAAATCACGTTCCCAAAGGTTTCATTCCGTTTGGACCCCGTTTGATATTCCTTTTCTTTGAAACCCTAAAATAGGCAAAAAACAGCAATTCTGGGCTGGGCCTCCGGTTAATAGGTTAGTCCCAAAAATAATATAAAAGTGGATAATAGAGCCCAATAATGTCCAAAACAATAGATAATATAGCATGGAGCAATCAAAAATTATAGATACGTTGGAGACGTATCACCCTACAAAAGGAACAGTGAGGGACCATCCAGCCTAGATCGCATACTCGATCATCCGTGCCAGATACATGGTACCCCAGATAAACAAGCCAATCACACCAACAGAGACTATTGGGTTTTCAAACAGGCTGGCAAGTTAAATGCCGGAAACAAAGAAAAGGGGTCACAAAGTGAGGACGAGGACGAAGAGCCCCGGTAGCCGAACACTGGAGGGTAGAAGAAATTTCCCCCTCAAGTCAAAACGGTGAACATGATATACGCTACACACATCCCCAAAAGGGAGGGCAAGCGAGCACTTAGGGACGTCTACGTGGTAGAGCTAGTCGCCGCAAAATTCAATCCGTGGTCATCATTCCCGATCACCTTCGATCGTCGAGATCACCCAACTAGTATCTGGCATGGCGGTTCAGCCGCACTGGTCCTCGACCCAATCATCAACGGATTTCACCTAACACGAGTCCTAATGGACGGTGGTAGCAGCCTCAACCTGCTCTATCAGGATACAATGCGGAAGATGGGCATTAATCCCTCATGAATCAAACCCACAAAGACTACCTTTAAAGGAGTCATACCAGGCGTTGAGGCCCGCTGCACGGGCTCAATCATGCTGGAGGTGGTCTTCGGTTCTCCGGACAACTTTCGAAGCGAGGAGTTAATCTTCGATATCGCCCCCTTCAGCAGCGGCTACCATGCACTGCTCGGACGAACCGTGATTGCTAGATTCAACACGGTGCCACACTATGTCTATCTCAAGCTGAAGGTGACCGGTCCGCGCGGCGTCATAACAGTCAACGGAAACACAGAACACCCCCTCCGGACAGAGGAGCACACCGCCGCTCTAGCAGCAGAGGTACGAAGCGGCCTTCTCAAGCAGCATCATAGTCTGGCTGCCGAGCCCCTGGACATCATTAAGAGGGTCCGGACTACACTACAACAGGACAGCGCGGCTCGTCAAGAGCTCGATTAGCAATTCAGCCTCCGTCACAATCCCGATGAGGTAGTGGCATTCATACCACGCGTCCATAACTACGCACTCAAAATTCCATGGGCATCGACGGAGGCACAAGCTATCCCGGGATCCACGGTTCGGCTAGACCAATCCCGGACACACATATAACTTTGCTATCTCGTTTTCCCTTGTTTCAGGTTTCTCCTATGGGGGCCTCCTTCGACGGCCTGATTAACAATCTCATCAAAGGACAAACACACCGGATTGACATGGAGCACGGGCGTACATGGGAAGCCCTAGAGGCTAACCGTTTTCAGGACCCACGCGTAGCCCACCTTCGGGTATGGCATGTCAAATAGCCGGTTGCTTATTGCATTCTTTTGTACCAATGTGCTTGGACGCGTTAACCCAGCTATAATGGAAACAGTTCATGATCCAAGTTCAAGGGCTCCAGATCCTATCTCTGTTCTCCCTCTGTTTTCCTTTATATTACTTATTTCCTAGCAACTGTACACTCTGGTACGTTTCATATTTGCCAGGGGCTCCCCATCGCCCCACGATACGGCAACAAAGTCCAAACAATCCTTAAAGATAAGTTCGGCACCCCGAATTTAGCATTATATGCATTGGCTCCGAATCATGTCTTTGGTCAATAGTTGGGTTGTCCGGCTCCTGTGCTTGCTACCCTATGTTCCACTAAATCGGCTAGGGTAGTAAAGGGAGAACTACTGCGATTTTCCCCTGGCCTTGACCAGATGAGCACCTTAGTAGAGAAAGCCAAAAACTGAATTCATGATACGGCGAGAGCCGGTCAGCTGTTCGAGGGTTACAAATCATTGGAGATTTTTTCCGCATTATGCGAAAGATCGGCACTTCCCGATCACATGCTGGCAGCACCCTGGCTTGAACCAGGGGCTGCGCCCATGCTTTATTATAAAACTCCTATGGCTAAGTGAGGGCGTTTAAACTGTATAGTCCGATTGCCTTGTTCGTTGCGCTAAACAACTCCTTCAAGGACCATATAATTGGATCAAGATTGTTTAGATTCCATCCCGAACACGTCCGTACTACCTACGTGAGGGCAGAAGCCGACGACTGGCCAACCCTCAGATTACATACAACACGGCCGCACGGGAGGAAACAATTAAAGCATAACAAAATTACATCACAAAGCAGGCTTTGTTTTTATAATACAAGGCAAAGGCAACATGAATACATTTATTCAATACAACGTCCTGTGAACATTGTGCTGCCGCAAGGCGAGACCCCTCCAGGACATCCGCAAAATACCGTTCGGGTGTGCAGTGCTCCTTGCCCTCCGGTGGCCCTCTGGTCACCTTGACGGCGTCCATCTTCGCCCACCACATCTTGCAACGGACAAAGGCCATGCATGCACCTTCAATGTAGGCCGAGCGCTTGATGACGTCCAGTCGAGGACAGGCATTCACCATCCACCTCACGAGTCCGAAGTAGCTGCTTGGCATAGCTTCGGCTAGCCATAGCCAGATTATGAAATCCTTCATGGCTAGTTCGACCACCCTATGCAGCTCCACTAGCTGTTTCAGCTGATCGGTGAAGGGCACAGGATGCTCTGGCGCCGCATACTGCAACCAGAATAGCTTCTCCGTAGAACCCCCTCCTTTGGCTCGATAGAACTCCACGGTGTCTGATACACTGCGTGGTAAATCCGCAAAAGCCCCTGGGGAACTCCGAACCCGGGTTAGTAAAAGGTACTGCTTCTCCACACACTTGCTTTGCATCTTAAATGCCTTACCCGCCATGATCTTCTTGGCCTCCTGGATCTCCTGGAGGGCGGCCTGGGCCTCATTCCTTGCGGTCTCCGTGCTCTGATGAGCCTTGGCGAGTTCGGTCCCTTGAACCGACGCATCATGCTCCAAGGCTTCACATTTCTTGACCGCATCCTGGAGCTCCTGCTGGACTTCTTTGACCCGGGCCTTGAGTTTCTTACGGGCGGCTTGCTGCTGGACAACCTTCTCCTCGGCCTCGCCCAGGGCCTTCCTTAGGGCCTCGACCTCGGTCGCGGCTCCTGCACATATCACGGCACTGCGGTCAATATGCAGCGCCTATCCTTTCCGAACAAATAGGAAGTCGTCACTCACCTTGCTTCTCCTAGAGCCGAACCTTAACCTCGCCGAGCTCGTTCTCGGTCCGCTCCAGCCTCTGCCTCAGTTCAGAGACTTCGGCAGCATGCGAGGTTGCGGCCAACAACGATGCCTACTTATTCATACATATTACGTTAGTCTCCCATAACAAAAGATTGAACCTCCGTCCGGTTCTTCTTGCTGATCACCGGACAGTGTCTCAGGGGCTACTGTCTACATGGGGGTTTTCTCTTTCTTACCTCGAAACCTGTCAACAGGCTGCTGCAGGCTTCATTCAGTCCACTCTTGACGGACTGAATCTTCTCGATCACCGCACCCATAAGGACACGGTGCTCGTCCACGTCGGAGGCGCCTCGAAGCGCGTCCATCAGGTTATCCGGCGCCCCTGGATGGATAGGGGCCACCGGTGGAAGCGGTGCACCCCCCTCCTTCAAAGGGGGCTGCTCGCCCGACTCCGGAGCCATATGGGCCTCCGGAATCGTATTCGGCTGAGGGCCGAACTAGATGCGGCCCTCTTCACCAGTCTCCATGGGGATTGGCTCCTCCATGTGTCCGGCAGTGGCGGTCTCGCCTTGTGGCGCCTCCCGGATGATGTCCTGGGATCCTCCCCAGATTGGAGCGGTCCTCTGGGATAACACTTCGGTGTCGTCCCTGGCCCCGGGGGAATAAGCAGGCGGTGGCGACATGCTCGCCATCTCCGACGGAGCCAACGAACCTCCAGATGAGGATCGTTGGATAAGGTCGCGGGCCGGACTGCAATAATACAATTAACTATGTCAAGATAATGTAGAGAAAGGTCCGGATGCGCGCATGAGAGAGCCATGTCACTTACGATGCGGCCTTGGGCTTAGTGCGGGGGCATCATTCCGGACTGCTGTCAACATCCCATGCAGTGTTGATCGCTGGGGCGCCATTCCCCTTCTTAGGCGTTTTCTCCTCCGGATGCGCCGAGGCCGCCCTCTTCTTCCTCCTCTCCTCAGGGGGGGTATTGTTTCCCTCCTCCTCCTCCTCTTCCTCGCCATTGTCCTCGGGGACAGAGGAATGAGCTTCGTCGTCTTCGGACGTCACGTCCGAAGTACCCTTGCGATGGGGGCCACTCTTGGCCCCCTTGGCCTTCTTATTGGCCTTCTTCTCCGGCGCCTTATAAGGCGCCGGCACAAGCATCTTCGCTAGACGCGGGATGACCAGTTCTTCGGGCAGCGGAGCCGGACGTTGGATCCGCTTCGCCCTCTCCATCCAATCCTGAAAAAGCAACAATAAAAGCTCTGGCATCATCCTTGAAACACACAAGTGGAGAATGCATCAAAAGAGACATACCTCGCTAGAGAGGTGTTTAGCGTTGTGCCTGCGATCTGAATCTGCGACCGGCGGTTTCTCATTGCCCTTAAAGAGCAACTTCCATGCACCTTCATGAGTAGTCTCGAAGAGGCTCACTAGGGTCTGGTGCTTCTTCGGGTTGAACTCCCATAGAGGATGGCTTCGGCGCTGGCATGGAAGGATCCGGCGAACTAGCATCACCTGGATCACATCAACGAGCTTGATGTTCTTGGTTACCATGCTTTGAACGGGTGTCTGCAGCGCTATCACCTCGTCAGGGGAACCCTAGTCCGGACTCTTCTCGACCCAGGAGGTGAGTCGCATGGGAGTGCCGGAGCGGAATTCGGCAGCTGCGGCCCAAGTGGTGCCGCGAGGTTCTGTGATGTAGAACCACTGCTTCTGCCACTCCTTTACCGTGTCCACAAAAGTACCTTTGGGCCAAGAGACGTTGGACAACTTGCTCACCATGGCTCCTCCGCACTCCGCGTGCTGGCCATCCACCACCTTCGGCTTCACGTTAAGGACTTTAAGCCACAGTCCGAAGTGGGGTTGGATGCGGAGGAAGGCCTCACACACGGCGATAAACACCGAGATGTTAAAGAAGGAATTCGAGGACAAATCATGGAAATCTATCCCGTAATAATACATCAACCCGCAGACGAAAGGGTGGAGTGGAAACCCTAGCCCGCGGAAGAAATGGGGGATGAACAGTACCCTCTCAGTGGGCTTCAGCATGGGGACGACTTGTCCCTCGGTCGGCAGGCGGTGAGTGATCTCCTTCGCCAAGTATCCGGCCGCCTGAAGCTCCGTAATGTTCTCCTCCTTGACGGAGGAGACCATCCACTTGCCTTGACCTCCGGATCCGGACATGGTTGCTTGAGTGGAAAGGAGATGAGAACTTGGGTGCTGGAGCTCGATATTGGAAAGGCGGAGACAGAAAGAGGGCGTGAGAGAGGAAGAGGGAATCCTTATCCCCTTATAAAGGCAACGAATATTAAACGCCTCCTCACTCGCCTTAAGATTCTCCTATTCCCAAGGGCTGTATAAACGACATGGTTGGGTTACCCATGCCCGCATTGATGAGAATCCCGCGATAAGGGTGCACGATCTCTGCTTTGACAAGATGTGCCAATGGCAACCGCGTCTCGAGACATGGGGCGTCGAAACATGAAAGCGGTTTGGGATTATGGCCGGTTAGACGTAATATCGTGCTACGAGAAAGTTGTCAGTGGATGGAACTCATGTAAGAATATATTCTCTCTGCGGTTGTGTATGGTGTATGTGACAGGTCCGGATGCTATCATCGCATCCGAAGACTATCTAGAAGTTCGGATAGAAGGGAACCCGCCTTGTAATACCGAAGACAATCTGCGTGCCGGACTCCTCGTCATTGAAGCCAGGTTCAGGGGCTACTAGAGGAGTCCTGGACTAAGGGGTCCTCGGGCGTCCGGCCTGTTATCCATGGGCCGGGCTGATGGGCTGAGAAGACATGAAGGCCGAAGACTGTACCTGTGTCCGGATTGGACTCTCCTTGGCATGGAAGGCAAGCTTGGCGACCGACTATGAAGATTCCTTCTTATGTAACCGACTCTGTGTAACCCTAGATTCCCCCCCTCGGTGTCTATATAAACCGGAGGGGTTAGTCCAGAAAGGACATACTCATTACCATAGTCATATAGGCTAGGCTTCTAGGGTTTAGCCGTTACGATCTCGTGGTAGATCAACTCTTGTAACACTCATATTCATCAAGATCAATCAAGCAGGACGTAGGGTATTACCTCATAGAGAGGGCCCGAACCTGGGTAAACATCATGTCCCCTGTCTCCTGTTACCATCGATCCTAGACGCATAGTTCGGGACCCCCTACCCGAGATCCGCCGGTTTTGACACCGACACCCCCCTCCACAAATTTCCACCTCGGTCATATTGTCATAGTGCTTAGGCGAAGCCCTGCGTCGGTAACTTCATCATCACCGTCAACACGCCGTCGTGCTAAAGAAACTCTCCCTCGGCCTCAGCTGGATCTAGAGTTCGAGGGACGTCATCGAGCTAAACGGGTGCAGATTGCGGAGGTGCCCTACGTTCCGTACTTGATTGCTTGTATCACAAAGACGTTCGACTACATCAACCGCGTTACTTAACGCTCCCGCTTTCGGTCTACGAGGGTATGTGGACACACTCTCCCCACTCATTGCTATGCTTCTCCTAGAAAGATCTTGCATGATCGTAGGAATTGTTTTTGAAATACTACGTTCCCCAACAATAATAATTGCTATGCTCATAATTTCCCAAGTTGGTGCCAAAAAGATTTCCAATATTATAAGAAGTATCATTATCTTCCCAATCATAATCATCACAACAAGCAATAGGCATAACGAAATCATCATCAAGTGTATCATCTTCCAAAATTATTTTTGATTCATTTTCATGAGGCACAACAATAATAGGAGCAACATTATTTGGGAGAGATACCTTTTTACCTCTTTTATTTTTTATTTTCTTCTTCTTCACCACATCATGTGTGGATTTAATTGATCTTTTCAAGCTTCTTATTATGTGATTGGTTGGATAGGAAGCTCCTCCTCATTACCTGATTCATCATAATAAACACTAGGAGGGTTTTGGGAAATATTTTCCCTTTCATTAGTACCCTCTTCATATTCTATTTGTTCTCTTGAATTTAGATAGTTGGAAATATAAGGATTCTCAATGCAATTTACCGCACAAAACATATAAATTTCCTCTAGATCAAAATCAAGAATCCTCTCAAGATTAAATTTTGGAATACCCTTAGTTGTACGTTTCATTTCTTCATACCCCAAAAGAAGACTAAGCTCTTTATGATGCTCAAGGGTAATCAACTTATCACAATGTTTGGACACAAATTGATCATGAAAGAATTTGCATTGGAGATTTAAATGACCACATTCATTGCAAAGTTCACAAGGATGGCGAAAAAATTAAATCTTTCAGCACAATCATCTAGCCTCTCTTGCAACTTTCTTGTTTCTAAATATTTATGCTTCTTACAAAATCTATCTTCCCTTTTTGGTGTGCAAATGCATTCCCAATTTACTCCGCAAAAATTGACATGCTTATAAGAAACATTTTTCTCATGACTAGTGCAATCATCATTGGCATTTGGATATTTAAAGAATTCATACTAACTACATTGCAATCATGCTCATCATTCAAATATTTTGTGTCAAACATTTTATTGACTTCTTCTTCTAACAGTTGAGCACAATTTTCTGAACCATCATTTTTAAGAAAGATATTATAAAGATGATCAAAAATATGATGCAACCTAAATTCCATTTTTTATGTAGTTTTCTTTTAAAGACCAAACTAGTGATAAACAAGAAACTAAAAGATTCAATTGCAAGATCTAAAGATATACGTTCAAGCACTCATCTCCCCGGCAACGGCGCCAGAAAAGAGCTTGATGTCTACTACGCAACTTTATTCTTGTAGACACGTGTTGGGCCTCCAAGCGTAGAGTTTTGTAGGACAGCAACAATTTTCCCTCAAGTGGATGACCTAAGGTTTATCAATCCGTGAGAGGTGTAGGATGAAGATGATCTCTCTCAAACGACCCTGCAACCAAATACAAGCGATCTCTTGTGTCCCCAACACACCCAATACAATGGCAAATTGTATATGTGCACTAGTTCGGCGAAGAGATGGTGATAAAAGTGTAATATGGATGGTATATATTGGTTTTTGTAATCTGAAATTTTAAAAACAGCAAGGTAACTAATAGTAAACGGGCACAAAAACGGTGTTGCAATGCTTAAAAATGAGGCCTAGGTTTGTACTTTCGCTAGTGCAATTTCTCAACAGTGCTAACATAGTTGGATCATATGATTATCCCTCAAAGTGTAACGAAGAATCACTCCCGAGTTCCTATTAGCGGAGAACAAAAGATAGGAATTGTTTGTAGGGTACGAAACCATCTCAAAGCTATTCTTTCCGTTCGATTCGATCTATCCTAGAGTTCATACTAGAATAACGCAAGCTATTCTTTCCGGTCGATCTAATCAAGAGTTCGTACTAAGATAACACCAAAGCAAATTCATATTCATAATACTCAATCCACACAAAGAACTATAAAGAGACCCCGAAGTAACCGTCGGAGAAAAACGTTCATCAACCCCTATGCATAGATTACCCCAATATCACCGCGGGAATCCGCGAGTTGAATGCCATAACATATATCAAGTGAATCAATAAGATACCCCAATTGTCACCTCAAGTATTCATATTGCAAGATATAAATCATGTGTTCTCAAATCTGAATATTCAATCCGACAAGACAAAACTTCGAAGGGTAAAGATTCAATCCATCACAACAAGAGTATAGAGGGGAGAAACATCATATGATCCGACTATATAAACAAAGCCCATGATATGGATCACGAGAGAGAGAGATTAAACACATAGCTGCTGGTACAAACCCTAAGCCCTGAGGGTTGACTACTCCCTCCTCATCGTGGTGGCTGCCGGGATGATGAAGATGGCCACCGGAGATGATTCCCCCCTCCGGCAGGGTGCTGGAACGGGTCTAGATTGCTTTCGGTGGCTACGAAGCCCTGCAGCGGCAGAACTTCTGATCTAGGTTAACCCCGATCAGGGGCAGAGCCAGGATGAAATGCGAGAGGGGGCAAATATGTAGTATACTTTTTTTCCAGAGAACTATATACGAACTAATGGCTAGATCACTTAAAACCCCAACCACACAAGCACATATATAGTGTGTAAGAAGCAAAGTCATATATTTCATGAATATACTTATGAAAAGCTCATTCCCAAAGTAAATGTGAACTAACAACTTAAGGCACAAAAACTTGAGAAATCAATATGCCGTTCCTTTTTATTCATACATGATGACCCACAAGTATAGGGGATCTATCATAGTCCTGTCGATATGTAAGAGTTTCGAACCCAACGAGGAGCAAAAGGAAATGATAAGCGGTTTTCAGCAAGGTATTCTCTGCAAGCACTGAAATTATCGGTAACAGATAGTTTTGTGATAAGGTAATTGGTAACGAGTAACAAGTAGCAAGTGTAAATAAAGTGAAGCAAGATGGCCCAATCCTTTTTGTAGCAAAGGACAAGCCTGGACAATTTCTTATATAGAGAAAAGCGCTCCCGAGGACACATGGGAATTATCGTCAAGCTAGTTTTCATCACGTTCATATGATTCGCGTTCGGTACTTTGATAATTTGATATATGGGTGGACCGGTGCTTGGGTACTATCCTTACTTGGACAAGCATCCCACTTATGATTAACCCCCATTGCAAGCATCCACAACTACAACAGAAGTATTAAGGTAAACCTAACCATAGCATGAAACATATGGATCCAAATCAGCCCCTTACGAAGCAATGCATAAACTAGGGTTTAAGCTTCTGTCACTCTAGCAACCCATCATCTACTTATTGCTTCGCAATGCCTCCCTCTAGGCCCAAACAATGGTGAAGTTTCATGTAGTCGATGTTCACATGACACCACTAGAGGGATGACAACATACATCTCATCAAAATATCGAACGAATACCAAATTCACATGACTACTAATAGCAAGACTTCTCCCATGTCCTCAGGAACAAACATAACTACTCACAAAGCATATTCATGTTCATAATTAGAGGGGTATTAATATGCAACATGGATCTGAACATATGATCTCCCACCAAGTAAACCAACTAGCATCAACTACAAGGAGTAATCAGCACTACTAGCAACCCACAGGTACCAATCTGAGGTTTGGATACAAAGATTGGATACAATAGATGAACTAGGGTTTGAGATGAGATGGTGCTGGTGAAGATGTTGATGGAGATTGACCCCCTCCCGATGAGAGGATCGTTGGTGATGACGATGGTGATGATTTCCCCCTCCCGGAGGGAAGTGTCCCCAGCAGAACAGCTCTGCCAGAGCCCTAGATTGGTTCCGCCTCGTGGCGGCGGAGTCTCGTCCCGAAAGCTTGCTTATGATTTTTTCCTCGACGAAAGACTCCATATAGCAGAAGATGGGCATCGGAGGGCCACCAGGGGGTCCACGAGGCAGGGGGCGCACCCAGGGGGTAGGGCGCGTCCCCACCCTCGTGGCTGGTGGGTGCCCCCCTCTGGTACTTCTTGCAGTCAGTATTTTTTATATATTCTGGAAATAACTCCCGTGAAGTTTCAGGACTTTTGGAGCTGTGCAGAATAGGTCTCTAATATTTTCTCCTTTTCCAGCCTAGAATTCCAGCTGCCGGCATTCTCCCTCTTTATGTAAACCTTGTAAGATAAGAGAGAATAGGCATAAGTATTGTGACATAATGTGTAATAACAACCCATAATGCAATAAATATCGATATAAAAGCATGATGCAAATGGATGTATCAACTCCCCCAACCTTAGACCTCGCTTGTCCTCAAGCGAAAGCCGAAATCGAAAAATATGTCCACATGTTTAGAGATAGAGGTGTCGATAAAAATAAAATACAGACATGAGGGCATCATGATCATTGTTAGAACAGCACACACACACACACATATATATATATTGTCATATGATCTCTTATGCTAAAGTAACAATTCAATTACAATTTCAAGTATTTATCATAAACTTCACTGAGAACCAACAAACTCTAATCTCAGTCGTTGAGGCAATTCCAATTTATCATAACATAGCAAAGAGTCAATATAAGAGTTTTTCAGCAAGTCCACATACTCAACCATCTTTTAGCCTTTCACAATTGCTAACACTCACGCAATATTTATGCGTATGAAGTTTTAATCAGACACAGAGAAAGATAGGGGCTTATAGTTTTGCCTCCCAACGTTTTACCTCAAGGGTAATGTCAACAATAATAGTTCATGAAGACTCACATCCAATTAGCTATATATATCAGGATCTTTCCAACACATTATGCTTGCCAAAGGATAAAATGTAAAAAGGAAAGGTGAACATCACCATGACTCTTATGTAAGGTAGAAGATAAAAGTAAAAGATAGGCCCTTCGCAGAGGGAAGCAGAGGTTTTCATGCGCTTTTATAGTTGGATGCACAAAATCTTAATGCGAAAGAACGTCACTTTATATTGCCACTTGTGATATGGACCTTTATTATGCAGTCCGTCGCTTTTATTTCTTCCACATCACAAGATCGTATAAAGCTTACTTTATCCCACACTAATAAGTCATACATATTTAGAGAGCAATTTTTATTGCTTGCACCGATGACAACTTACTTGAAGGATCTTACTCAATCCATAGGTAGATATGGTGGACTCTCATGGCAAAACTGGTTTTAGGGATATTTGGAAGCACAAGTAGTATCTCTACTTGGTGCAAAGAGATTGTCTAGAAAAAGAGGGAAAGGCAAGCTCAACATGTTGTATGAGCCATGACAATATAATTTATCTCAGATGAAAGAAAACATAACCCATTACGTTGTCGTCCTTGTCCAACATCAACTCTTTAGCATGTCATATTTTAATGAGTGCTCACAATCATAAAAAATGTCCAAGATAGCATATTTATATGTGAAAACCTCTCTTTCCTTATTACTTCCTATTAATTGCAACGATGACCAAAACTATGCTTGTCAACTCTCAACAATTTTTATTCATCATACTCTTTATATGTGAAGTCATTACTCTCCATAAGATCCATATGATCTCTTTATTTCTTTTTATTTATTCTCTTTTATTTTATTCCCTCTAGATCATAGTAAGATAATCAAGCCCTTGATCAACACTAATATTTATTATATATATCTCACGGACCCGATTACATAGAAGGATCATAAAGCAAAACTCACAACTAGATCATACTAAAAATTTATTGTGACGCCCCGAGACCGATGCGCAAGGTGTCTTCCAGTTATTCGTTGTCATTGCCGTGTCTTTCGCTTGCGTGTTGCATCTTGTCATGTCATCATGTGCATTGCATCATCATGTTTTCAAAACCTGCATCCGTCCCGACCTGCCCGTTCTTTCCGTTGTCCGTTCTGAGCCCAGACACACTTGCACGCGCCCGTGACACGTCCGAAATATTATTTTATAAGTGGCCGGAAAATGTTCTCGGAATGGGTTGAAAGTTGGCATGCGGTGTTTTTATGTTGTCAGTGGGTCGCCTGCCAAATTTCATCGCATTCGGAGTCCGTTTGATAGCCCAACCGTTAAACTATAGCGGCAATAGTAGCCGGTCTATCGTCGGACGTTTTCAGTCTCCAGAAATAGTTGTCGGGCCTCTCTCTCTTCTCTTCTCTCAGCTCGAGCCCTTCTGCACAGCCCACAAGTTCCAACCGACCCCTCGCGAGCGTGTCCGAAACTTCCCCGGACCCGACCCGGACAGTTGTCACCGTTGGGTCCGGATCATCCCCAAACATCTACAAAACACCTCCGTTTTATTATTTGATCTCCCTAGCCTATTTATCCGGGACCGTCCGATTAAAATCGGACGGACCAAATACCCCCTAACCTAATCCCACCTGCTATATAACCAGCCTAACCCTAGTCCTAACCTATCCCATCCACCTATTCCCGTGTCCGCCGCCACCACTGTTCTCTCGGGATCCTTCCCAGATCCAGACAGCCAGCCTCTTCCTTCCTAATTTTCAGCGCCGACCAATCCCCACCAAAATTGAACCAACCAACAGCAGTGCTCGATCTCCCCTGTTCCCCAATCCTCCGATCCCCACCAACCAGCACCTACAGCGCCTCTTTGATGGCCTCCTCTCTGCCGCACCGAACCAGGGGCCGCCATGGTTGGCCGCAGCTCCCTCGTCGCCGGGAACGACTTCCTCCGCCCCAACTCCTCCCGAGACCAGTCGCCGCAGAGCTTCAGCAGCAGTCCCGAGCGCCTGAATCCCGACCTCCTCGCTGCCCGTCGTCTTCGTATGCGCCAAGTCCGGCCGCCGTCCAGCCCCTGCATCGGTCGCTGCATCCCTTTCTTCCAACCGCGCCATGTTCGTCGTCATCGCGCCGACTCCGTCGCCGGTCGCCATCGTTGCCTCTGCTTCGCCCGCAAGCCACTTCCTTGCGCTGACCCTGCCGCCGCTCCTGCGTTTTCTCTTGCATCCTCGTCTCTAGCAGTTCCCGCCGCGGCCGCTCCGTTCGTCGCTATCTCCGTCAGATCCGACAAGTCCCTACGCCCTGGCCTCATCCCCGCCTCCAGGTCGCCGCTCCGCCGCCGGAGACCAAGCTGCAGCCGCACCTGGCCCCTGCCTCGACCTTCTGCCAGCGCCATGTTTGCCTTTGCTTCTTTCGAACAAGGAGGAGGACGCCCCTGCCTCGCTGCATTGACCGCCCTTCCTTCGCCTACGTGGATCGTAGCCATGCCTCTGGCCCAGCCTGGCTTCGGCCCAGCGCCCCCTGTCGGCCTTCCTCTCCATCGCATGGGCTCAGCCCCTCTGGTGAGGCCCAGTCCGCCCCAGTTTTGGCCCTGTAGTGTTTTTTTATTGACTGGCGATTTGTCTATTATTCCAGAGGAGACTGTTTTACAGAAAAGCCCCTAGAGTCTATGCATTTAATAAATCACCAACCATGCATCTTTTGTAAAAACTTTATATATGAAAGATTCTTAGAATTTTTGTGTAGATTCATATTGTGCAACTTTCATCCATGTTTGAAATGTTTAAAATGATGTTTGCATATATTTTCCCATATTGCCATGTAAAATGATTTAATTCATAACTATTCAACTGTAGCTCCAAATTTAATAAACTTTATATGTAAATGGGGTAGAAAAATGCATAGTTTAACATGGTGGCATTGCTTTGCATGTCTAACAACTCTAAAATATGGTTTAGGGCAGAACAGTACCAAACCTAAAATATTTGCACATGAGGTTTTTCCGGACTTGTTGTTTGTTGTTCCGGCCTCATTTAAACTTGCCTAGATAGGTAGTTTTCCTTTTGCTCCACCTCTTGCCATGTTAATCAACATTTAGTATTGTTGAGTACATAAACGAGATCAAACTAAATAACTTGAATGTGGTGTTCCGTCAATATGCAACTCGTTGCATATTGAGCTCCACGTAACTTGTAGTGTTGCTTGTGCACTTTGCCATGCCATGTATCATTAAACCGGACATGCATAATACTGGTTGTGCATCATGCCATGATTATGTGATGATTGTTTACTATGTTGTTTGCTTCTTTTCGGTGTTGCTTCTTCGGGATTAGTTCCGATAATGTCGCATTTGTGAGGATCCATTCGGCTACGTCTGTTTGTCTTCTTCATGGACCCATTCTTCTTCCTTGCGGGATCTCAGGCAAGATGACCATACCCTCGAAATCACTTCTATCTTTGCTTGCTAGTTGCTCGCTCTATTGCTATGCCTATGCTGCGATACCTACCACTTGCTATACCATGCCTCCCATATTGCTAAGCCAAGCCTCTAACCCACACTACAAAAAAAGACACATTCGTGACATTTTGGGTCGAACGAAATATTTTTCTGTCATACATATGACACTTCTATGACGATAATTGTGAGAAAACCCGGTATCATCATAGATGTGGTGGGCTCCTACTTCTATGACAAAAAATCATGATAGAAAATGGGCTTTTCATCTTGGGCGGGCTGGAGACTTAGCTGCATGACATTCTTTGGGCCGTCCATTACAAAAAAAACCATGGTAGAAGCGAGGGCGACGAAAATTTCGGGGAGTTCCCAGTTACGGTGGGATGTCGGGGGCCGAGCGATGCGCGCTTCTCTCATACACATGCGCGCGTGTGTGCGAGGCGTTGGCTCTAACTGAACCCGAGTGAGGCGTTGGGCTCTAACTGAACCCGAGCGATTGCACTTCAGGCTACGCGTTACTGAACCCGAGCGATCAATCGATGGCTGTTAGCTGAACCCGATCGAGCGATTCCTTCGCTACTGCTGCTAACTGAAGCCGATCGATGCTACCTCTGAATGAACAGTGAGCGTTGCGGGGGGGGGGGGGGGGGGGGGGGGGGTTGGATGAACAGTTCTCGGTGGGGGTGGATGAACAGGACCCCGTGGTGTTGCCTCTGGATGAACAGGACCCTGATCGATCGAGCCGGTTGGGGCTGGATGAACAGGACCCCGTGGAGGGTTGGATGAACAGGACCACCCCGTAGAGGGCAGGATGAACAATAGATGATGGAGGGCAGGATGAACAGTAGCCCATGGAGGGGTGGTTGAACAGGAGCCCATGGAGAGGGCTGGTTGAACAGTAGCCGGTGGAGTAGCACGCGGTGGAGGCTGGATGAACAGGAGCCCGTGGATGAACAGTCGCAGGTGGAGGCTGGAGGAGGTCGACGGTGGATGAACAGTAGCTCGTGGAGGCTGGAGGGGGTCGACGGTGGAGATGAACAGTATCCCGTGGAGTCCCGTTTTGCAGTACGCCACACCCCTCCCGATGAACAGGACCCCCGTTTCGACCGTAGCGCTCCAACACAAGTCCGTTTTCTCCGTTTTGCGGTACGCCACACCCCTCCCGATGAACAGGACCCCCGTTTCGACCGTAGGAGGTCCGTTTCCTCCGTTTTGCGGTACGCTAGACCCCTCCCGATCAACAGGACCCCGTTCCGAACGTAGGAGGTCCGTTTCCTCCGTTGTGCAGTACGCCAGGCCTCGTTTCCATCGCATGTTCCGTCCAAGCTCTCCCAATGAACACGACCACGCATTTCGTTCCGACCCATTGGCTCCCACGCGTTTCGTTGCCTCCCAATGAACACGACGCATTCCGTTGCCTCCCCATGAACACGACGCATTCCATTGCCTCCCCATGAACACGACGACGATGCTGTTTCTCCGTTCCGAGCCAGCCATGTACACGAGCCCTGGCCGTACATATGCGCGAGTAGGCGTTCGAGACCCCGCCCGTATGTACACATACGTGGCCGTATTTTCTTTCTTGCACCCTGGCCGCTGTACGTACATGTACATGCTACGTGCGCGCCTCTACTACGACACGTGCGCGCCTCTACTACGACACGTGTGCGCCTCTACATCGACCAGTATGTACGTACACGTTCGCGACCAGAATGACAACGCTACGTACGCTTCGACCAGGTGGGTCCTGACTGTCAAGCACTTCCTTGCGTGCGAAGATGTAGCTGGTGGGTCCCAGCAGTCAGGGGGCGAATCGTTTTTTTGCCCGGACGCACTTCCTTGCGTGCGAAGATGTAGCAGGTGAGTCCCAGCAGTCAGGGGGAAACATTTTTTTCGTGAAAAATAGTGGCCCGTCCGGTGGGTCCCAGCTGTCAGGTGGAGGAATCATTATTTTCCGCGTAATAAGGAGGCACTTCCTTGCTGCGGCCGTGGACCCAGCTATCAGCCTCTCCACGTACAGTCCACGTCCGATAGAAGTCGTTCCTTGACCACGTTGACCACGCCGTGCCGAGAGCACCAGGGCGGTGGACGATGGCGAGGCCTAGGAAGGGGACGACACGGAGGCAGGGAAGACTCGGCAGTTGTTTCCCACGCGGAGGGGAGTACGACTGTACGAGGGTTTACTGGTTCGTCTGCCGTTGCCGGAGAATAACAGCAGGTGTGGGTGAGTAGAGGGATGGCTAGGCCAGCGATGGGAGTATGGTCGGGCGGTGAGGCATGCGTGGCAGCATAGCCAGCCGCGAGGAGGAGGGAGCAGGCAGTCCCGTCGGCGTTTGTTTGAGCGGCTGGAGCAGGAAGAGCAGAGATTGAAGAAGCACGATGACCGTTGGATGGACATCCAACAGTCAGTGCTTGTGCGTCAACCTTTTTTTAGGAAAGCCTCAAATCTGTGGAAAACAGCATACAACCCATCTGCCATTATTTCTAATAATTTACAGCCCATTTGCTAATTCCTAAGGTTTTTTTGGAGCCCATATTCTTTTTGTTAGCATTACAGCCCATATTGTGGCAACGGTTAAAAAATTATATGAAATTTTGCATATTTCGGTGCGGTCCGAACTGTTTTTAATCCCGAAACTTCGACTCACATTCAAACTGATTTTAAAAATAAATGTATATCAGTATAAAATCCAACAAATTCTCCATGCATAAAAATTAATGTAATTTGAAATCTTGAAATGAAAAAAAGATATTTGAAATTAATTGTCGGTTTGATGTGTTTTTAAAATGTACAACCCATTTCTCATTACTGATGGGCCATTTTCTCGGCCAGCCGAATGAAAGCTCTCCTCGTCTTGAAAGATTTGCAGCCCAACAAGCCTGACAAAGCGACTTACTTGGCAAATCACAAAAAACTGGGCTGTGGCCGTGGACCCAGCTGTCAGCCTCTCCACGTACAGTACTCTTTTGATGGAAGTCATTCCTTGACCATGTTGACCACGCCGTGCGGATAGCACCACGGCGGTGGACGACGGCGAGGCCTAGGAAGGGGACGACGCGGCAGTGGAAGCCCGCGCGGAGAGGACTACGAGGGTTCACTGGTTCGGCTGCGGTGTGAGGCTGTCATCGCCGCAGGGCCTGGCCAGCGGTGGGAATAGTTGGGGGCGGTGAGGCCTCTGCGGCAGCATAGCCAGCCACAGGAGGTAGGAGCATGCGGCACGACCGGCGCTGCTTTGGGCGGCTGGAGCAAGAAGACCAGAGGTTGAAGAAGCACTACGGCCGTTGGATGGACATCGTACGGTCACTGGAGCTAGAATCGTTCATATTGACTAAGTTGACAAAGCCCTTCGTCCTCGTCAACTTAGTAGGCCCACAAGTCAGCCTCCCAGCAAGGTGGGTCCCAGCTAGCCGGGGGAGTATTCATTTTTTTGTGCGTAATAAGGAGGCACTTCCGGTGGGTTCGAGCTGACAGCGCGGGGGGGGGGGGGGGGGGGGGCGTTTTTTTCACGAAATATGGTGGCCCGTCCGGTGGGTTCCAGTAGTCAGGGGGAACGATTTTTTTCGCAAAATACTGGTGGCCCGTTCGGTGGGTCCCCACTGTCAGGTGGAGGAATAATTATTTTGCACGTAATAAGGAGGCACTTCCTTGCTGCGGCCGTGGACCCAGCTGTCAGCTTCTCCACGTACAGTCCACGTCCGATGGAAGCCTTTCCTTGACCATGTTGACCACGCCGCGCCGAGAGCACCAGGGCGGTGGACGACGGCGAGGCCTAGGAAGGGGACGACGCGGAGCCGGGGAAGACGCGGCAGTGGATGCCCACGCGTAGAGGAGTACGAGGGTTCACTGGTTCGCTGCGGTGTGAGGCTGCCGTCGCCGCAGAATAACAGGGGGTGTGGGTGAGTAGAGGGATGGCCTGGCCAGCAGTGGGAGTAGTAGGGGGCGGTGAGGCCTCCACCGCATCGCAGCCGGCCACGGGAGGCAGGAGCACGAGGCATGACCGGCGCTGGTTTGGGCGGCTGGAGCAAGAAGACCAGAGGTTGAAGAAGCACTATGGCCGTTGGATGGACATCGTACGGTCACTGGAGCTAAAATCGTGCATATTGACTAAGTTGACAAAGCCCTCCGTCCCCGTCAACTTAGTAGGCCCACAAGTCAGCCTGCCACTAAGGTGGGTCCCAGCTAGCAGGGGGTATTCATTTTTTTGTGCGTAATAAGGAGGCACTTCCGGTGGGTCCGAGCTGACAGTAGGGGGAACGTTTTTTTCACGAAATACGGTGGCCCGTCAGGTGGGTCCCAGCAGTCAGGGGTAAACATTTTTTTTGCGATATACTGGTGGGCGTCCGGTTGGTCCCTGCTGTGAGGTGGAGGAATAATTATTTTCCGCGTAATAAGGAGGCACTTCCTTGCGGCCGCCGTGGACCCAGCTGTCAGCCTCTCCACGTACAGTATTCTTCTGATGGAATTCGGTCGTTGACCACATTGACCACGCCACGCCGACAGCACCACGGCAATGGACGACGGCGAGGCCTAGGAAGGGGACGACGCGGAGCCAGGGAAGACGCGGCAGTGGATGCCTACGCGGAGAGGAGTACGAGGGTTCACTGGTTCGGCTGCGCTGCCGTCGCCGCAGAATAACAGGGGGTGTGGGTGAGTGGAGTGGAGGGATGGCCTGGCCAGTGGCGGGAGTAGTATGGGGGCGATGAGGCCTCCGCGGCAGCACAACCGGCCACGGAAGGCAGGAGCAGGCGGCATGACCGGCGCTGCTTTGGGCGGCTGGAGCAAGAAGACCGGAGGTTGAAGAAGCACTATGGCCGTTGGATGGAGATCGTACGGTCAGTCGAGCTAGAATCGTGCATATTGACTAAGTTGACAAAGCCCTTCGTCCCCGTCAACTTAGTAGGCCCACTATACTAGGTCCCAGCTAGCAGGGGGAGTATTCATTTTTTTTATGCGTAATAAGGAGGCACTTCCTTGCGTGCGAAGATATAGCTGGTGGGTCCGAGCTGTCAGCGGCGGTAACGTTTTTTTCGTGAAATACAGAGGCCGTTTCGATGGGTCCCAGATGTCAGGTGGAGGAAATCATTATTTTGCGCGTAATAAGGAGGCATTTCCTTGCGTGCGGCCGTGGACCCAGCTGTCAGCCTCTCCACGTACAGTCCACTTCAGATGCATGTCGGTCATTGACCACGCTGACCATGCCACGTCGAGAGCACCAGGGCGGTGGACGACGGCGAGCCCTAGGAAGGGAATGACACGGAGGCAGGGAAGACTCGGCCGTTGTTTTTGTTTCCCACGCGGAGGGGAGTACGACTGTACGAGGGTTTACTGGTTCGTCTGCCGTCGCCGGAGAATAACAGTAGGTGTGGGTGAGTAGAGGGATGGCTAGGCCAGCGATGGGAGTACGGTGGGGTAGTGAGACCTGCGCGGCAGCACAGCCGGCCGTGGGGAGGAGGGAGCAGGCAGTCCCGCCGGCGCTTGTTTGAGCGGCTGGAGCAGGAAGAGCAGAGGTTGAAGAAGCACGACGGCCGTTGGATGGACATCCAACGGTATACAGGCCATCTGTGGAAAGCCTCAAATATGTGGAAAACAGCATACAACCCATCTGCCATTATTTCAAATAATTTACAGCCCATTTGCTAATTCTTACGGGTTTTTTTGGAGCGCATATTCTTTATGTTAGCATTACAGCCCATATTGTGGCCACGGTTAAAAAATTATATGAAATTTTGCATATGTCGGTGCGGTCTGAACTGTTTTTAATCCCGAAATTTCGAGTCACATTCAGACTGATTTTAAAAATAAATGTATATCAATATAAATTCCAATAAATTGTCCACGCATAAAAATCAATGCAATTTAAAATCTCAAAATGAAAAAAGATATTTGAAAATAATTGCCGGTTTGATGTGTTTTAAAAATGTACATCCCATTTCTCATTATTGATAGGCCATTTTCTCGGCCAGCCGAATGAAGCTCTCCTCGTCTTGAAAGATTTGCAGCCCAACAGGCCTTATAAAGCGACTTACTTGACAAATCACAAAAGAACTGGGCTAGCCATTTTCAGAAAGAAAAAAAACTACTGGGCTAGTCTGTGGTAAACATAAAAGAAAAGGCTGTCTAGACAGGCCAGAGTGTCCCGCACAGCCCAGTTGACACCCTGCTTCCATCTCAAAAACAAATTATATAATTGCCACTCCAATTATGGCGATTCATAAAAATGCCACTGCAATTTCCAAACTTTGAAAAATGCCATTTCATGCCATTTCTAGTGGCATTTTTCGAAGTCTGGAGTGGCGTTGTTCAAAGTTTGCAAACTGTAGTGGCGTTTTTCAAAGTTTGGAAATTGCAGTGGCATTTCTCGGATACACCAGATTTGGAGTGGCATTTATCAAATTAACCCAAAACAAAAATAACTGGGCGAGCTGCTGGGTCCCTGGTGTCAGCCGCTCCTTGTGCAATTCTCTCGTTTATTGACTACGTTGATAATGGCATGGGACCCAGATGTCAGAAATCCACTAGGAGGAGCCATTTTTTTATTGGCTTGAAATAAGGAGGCACTTGCTTGCATACTGCCATGACCTTGGCGGGTCCCTGCTGTCATCCTCTCCACGTACAGTACCAGTTAGTCGTGCTTCAAAACTGATCGGCACGCCATTAAAAAATAAAGGTCGGTAACTAATGCGGCACCTCGGGCCAACGAGGCCAGATCACATTTTGCACGAGAAATTACACACCATGTTTCATTGACATGTGGTCCCGTTCCAACATATCAGTGAGACGACGACGAGTAGTAGGAGTATTTCCGAACGGACGTGTAGGCCGGGGCGCCTCTTCGTGAACCGTGGCAAACTCACAACCGTCCACCGACTCTTCGCCTTTCCCTCTTGATTTGGAACTGTTGTCGCACGCTCTTCCTCTCCCTCCTCCATTTTACTTCAGCCCTTCACCCTTTCTTCTGCCATTGTTCGATCGTCTTCTCCATTGAGGGAATAGGCCGGAAACGACCCCGTTATTCTTGCCCCGATCTGAAAGATGACGTGGTGGAGGAACTCATTGATCGGTGCAACGTCATCACCTCGGCTAGCATGGCAGGTTCGTTCAAGCCCATTCTTGACTCAACTAATAACATCATTACAAAGAACCCAAGAGTCAGGGAGCGGTTTGATCTCCCCTATCTTCTTCGCCGTGACCCTGATGACTGGCGTTGGCACGACGGAGGCCTCGCCCTGTGCAAGTTGATGCCGCTTGATAATGATACTTATGATGTTAAGATGCCATCGCTTGAGGGCAAGGCTTGGGCAGGCGCAAATGGAGATTGAGTTGTTTACATTGGGTCCAACTGCGAGTGGGAACTTGTGAATGTGTACACTCGTCACTGGGTTCCACTTCCAAAAATCTCAGCACATTGCCCAGAGGTTGAGCACACCGGTAATGTATGCGCGTTCAAATACAATCATGGTGACTGTCTTCTATGGAAGATAGCAATTTGTCAAGTTCCCAACCGCTCTTGGAATTACAACAACTATGAAGTTGTTGCTATCTTCAACAAGCTTGTTGCCATCCTTAGTGGTTTGACTCGATGGACATTGCTCAAAAATCAGTTTTTGTGCACGAATGAGTACTGTGATGCAATTCAATACGAGGGCCTTGTGTTTGCTGCCACCACTCGTGGCACTCTTTTTGCATGGTATCCTCGTAGTTTCGGTACGTTTGTCTTCCACCGTAATTATAATTGTTTCATCCACATGCATGCGAGTTAGCAAGTTTCCCTTTACTAATTAACCTTCTTCTTGTGTTTCCAAGGTCCTGTGAACATCCCACCACCTATACTTGAAATTTTTTATAACCAAGGGGGAGATGCCGATGGTGATGATCACGAGAAGCACCGATATACTCTGTGGCACCTAGCAACTAATTCCGATGGATCACCTCTTCTTGTGTGTATACAGCCCACTAATGATGTTACTGCTAAGGAAGCAGGTGTCTCCCATGGTCGCACTCTCCGGACCTATTCCAACACCCGTTGCATGGTATTCGGGATGGATACTAGTGTGCTAGCGCCAAATCCTTCTCCCTGGCACAAAATTGATAGTCTTGGAGAAAAATCGCTCCTCCTTGGACAAAACTATCCGATGATGGTGAAAGGCGATCCAACTGCTGTTGACACATTTATGAGAAGCAACTGTGTCTATACCTCGGACATTTGGGTGGTTCCATACCTTGGTACTGATATAGTAGGCCACTTCAGCCTGGATGATCAGTCCTGCGTTGGTCTCCAGATCGACAACGGATGGCCCGTCCCAGAGAATCACTTGTGGTTCAAAGCAAGCGTTTCCAACGCCGCGGAATGGTTGAGTTGAAGTTCATTTCATGGCTTGTTATTTGTTGTGTGGTGAAAACTTTAGAATTTATAATGTATCCTCATTGTCGATGTGGGTTGATGACCTATTGTATATAATAAAATGATATGCCTGTGATAAACTTACTAAATTTATGAATGGCTTTCGAGTCGCTTCTCTGAGTGAGTGGTGCGACGAGGCAAAAAAATATTTTCCGAATACATAATTGTACGTGCATTGGAACAGGTTATCGGATGAGGCCAATCAACAATAGTAGTACATTATTTGTACTAGCTTCACATGCTTCGCGCGTCGGGCGGGTGTTTTTACTGTAGCCATATGTTAATGTGTTCGATGTACGTAACCAGCACCTCGAATCCTCAATACTAGTACTATATAGTAGGAGTAAGTAGTAGGAGTAGTAGGGTGGCATGGGCCAGAACAAGCATTCACGTCCAGGAGTACGGCACACACCACCACCACGACATCCATCTGACACCATATTATTTCTTGGAGTCCATGCTAGAGCAATCTCTTCAACCTCATTGTTTCTCTAACTTTAGCCATCGCGCGGCGGGCGAGGTGGGGGTTTGCCGATAGTCGGTTTCCTTAACTGCGGTCCCACTTGTAAGGCCAACTCCAACGCACGACCCCAAACGCACCTCCGTTTTGCACGAACTCCAATGATAATTTTGACTAGAAAAGCAAGACCAAAGAAAACAAGAACCACAACAATACATTTTACTACACATGTAAGTTGGATTAGTGCCTTCTCGATGCATTCATTGTTGATCTGCGGAGGCTCGATCTTGCGTGCTTCTTTCTTCTTCGAGTGTAAAGAAGTAGACGTTGCTTCCTCGCATCTAGTCTCATGTCTAGCCTCTATTCTAGTAGGAGTATCAACAAGTGCACTAATCTCATCCGAGAGCAGAACCGAAGATTTGGTCGGGTTCTTCCTCCTTTTGCCGACACGTGGGACATCCAGCATCCGGGTCGTGTCATGAAAGAAAATAGAGTGGTAGTTGAAGCCACGAGATGTGCATCTTGGGTTAAACTGTAAATAGAATCCTACCACTCTTGAGTAACTCCAAAAGCGGCCACCAAAGATCTTTATTGGATTTGTTTTTCATCACCAGCACGTCGAGGTGAAAGATGTGCAGGTTCAGTGGGTCCTCTTGCGTTTTCACTGACATGTGGGGCCGCATGTGAGCAAACAGACGATGGGCTCCGCGCGTCCGCTGGCTGGCTGAGAAGAGAGATAGAGGAGGGCTGAGCACGGACTGCAGGAAATTTGTTCTACGTACCTCGATATAGGCTCTATATAGTGGGGTGGCATGGGCCATAACTCAGTAGCATTCACGTCTAGCAGTACAGCACACGCCACCCACACGAGTCCCATCCGACACCAATTTTCTTGGAGTCCGTGCAACAGCCATCTCTTCTCCCTCCTGTTTTCTCAGCCATCACGCGGTGGGCGGGGTGGGGGTTTGCCGATAGTCGGTTTGCTCAACTGCGGTCCCACTTGTAAGTGAAAATGCAACACCGCACGCATTCCCGCTTGAGTGGCGTGCCCGACCAACTGTGTGGGGGTGCGACGCGAACACGGCAGGCTTTTCCTTTTGAACTCGTAACTTGTAAAATTTGGTTCTGCTCCATGGCGTGACCGATAGATAGAAAATAACGATTTTGCCTAGAGTAATGAGAAGTTTGGTTCTGGCGCCGTTCATGCATGGAGTACGTACAAAAATTATGAAGTTGATGCGAAAGGTAAGATAATTACTGTAGTATCATATACTACTACATGGATTTGACGAAAAGATAAAAATACATACGGATAAATCAACGTTCAACAACATCCTCACGCCCTAGTGCGCCGGGTCACCAACCGACGTGTGAGGAGCAGCGGCGTTGGCGGCGAGCTCAACATGCTTCTGAACAGTGCCGTCCAAGGTTGCCCTGCGCTCCAAGAAGGCCAGTGTCCTATCGTCCTCCTCTTGCATGTAGTAGTCCTTGTGGACGATTTGCGCGTAGACGTGGGTGGTTATGTCGATGGTGTCTTGCTGCGCCAGGCGCTGCGTGGCGAGCGCGACCTCAAGGTGGACATTGTCCGGTGCGGCGGCGGGTAGTCGCAGGGCCACCAGTGCGTCGAAGAGGTTGTTACCATAGTGGCCGTTGAGGGTGGCGGGCATCGCAGAGCCTGGGCGCGTCGGCTGGAGGCTTACGTCAAAGTCGTTCGCAAGCTTCTTGACGACGGTAAACTTGTCGAGGAAACCAACGAGGACCTTGTCGAAAAAGGAGACAAAGCTATCGTCCAAGCGGCCCCTTGCCCTGGCGGCCTCAAGCAATACTACCTGGAGGCGTTCCTTGGTGTCGGGCCGCAGGCCGGTGTTGTGGAGCATCTGGCACAGCCAGCTGATGCTCGCGCTCATCGCCTCCATGGGTCTAGCGTAGCTTCTAGTCAACTGATCTTGCGATTCGAGTGATCACTCAGCCCTTGGTTAGCATGCGTAGTTGCATAGGATTTCGTACTACTCCTCGGCCCTCTACTGCACCTGCCTTTGGCTGTATGATAGGTGGGCCAGCCACCCCCTGGGGCCACGTGTCATTCACCCAAAGGCAGTTGTTGTAAGTCAATGAAGCTGTGTCCCCCTCCGTGTCGGTGCAGTATAGTCATCTCACCGGACCTCTAGTTGGGGCCAAACAAGAGAAGTTTGATGTTTACTGGTTTATTGGTCCCCTTTGCATTTTGCGCCAAGTTTTGACCTTTGATTTAACTAATAAAATGTTAATGCATGTAAACAAACATGTTGTGTAAGTCACCTTACGAAAACCAAATAATCCCAAAATACTTAGGCACGGTGCATTAACTCCCTCCTTGTTTCTTATTTCGTGACATATCAACAAATGAGAGATGTGGGCCGTGCATGCTTTCAATGACTTGAGACTACCAAGCATGAAATGCAGTGTTTAGTTCATTGCATGTAATCCTATTAGTACTCTAGTTAGGAGTAGCAAAAAAACTTTAAGTTCTCTCGCCGATAGGAATAAAACAGCATGTATTTATTTACAGAGGGAGTAATACATTTTGGGTGACATGCATTACTAGATATTGCTAGTCAAATACTAAAATCCAGATGGACGTGGTAGTACTCCTAAATCCAGACGGTGGTGCTACTAGTACTAGTAGTAGTACTACCAATGTAGGAGTGGTAGTAGGAGTACTGGCACTGTACTATCCGTTGGTCAAATTATTACGTGCTTCTCCTCACAGTGAAGTGACAAGACCCTGCGCCGGAGATGACACCTGAGTATAGGCGCCGTGTTCGGCATACCATAGTCAGCCTCACCATCTGCAGTCACTATCATCATGGCTGTAGAGCTAGCCTGCTTACAACTAGCCCTATTCGACATAATTTCCCGTGCGTAGATGCCTATGCATTGCACGGAACACCAAGATTGGGGGTGGACGGCTCCGGCAGTGGCCATCGCGCCAGATTTTTCCACGGCCTTCTACTCCTAGATGTGGTGGGGAGGAGATGAGGCTGATTGTGAGAGACAAGGAGTTGTTTGTAAATAGGGAACAAGTGCGGGCATCTTTTTGCAAAAATGGAGAAGCTTGGTTTGTATGCGTCAGATCTAGATCCGACGGCTATTGGTGAAAGATGGGAGGCACAACATCATCACCAACTCAGGACCTGTTTGATTCGCAGGATTTTGAAAATGCAGGAATATGACATGGCAATATTACAAGTTTCAAACTGATATTACAAATGTTAGGAGTAATGCTGCACCTACGAAGAGGGAATTACTAGGAAGTTTATGTAAGAACTTTCGTTACTTTAGGTGGATGCAGCATTATCGTACAAACTAAAATCCACCGCCCTGACAAGTCACTAATGGGCAAATAAGTTTTCGAGTCTCTGGCCACTTGATGTTTCAAAAACAAATTCAGCTTCTGCGGAGAAATGAGCTCCACCATGTACCCACGCGGGTGTGGCTGGGCACGAAGAGTGAGTATGTGCACGATGCACCTATTCTCTTCTTGTATACGTACACCACCTACATGGGGTTGTGTGAGAGAGATACAAACCTAGAGAGACATAGTGTGTGGGTTCTTGAGAGTTTTGTGTGTGTGTGTGTGGGGGGGGGGGGGTTAATCAAAAAATTTAACATATGCAATGTGTGTGAAATAGAGTCATGGATATAACATATATATAGAGGGGGCGATCCACGAGAAGAGAGTGGAGGTATCATCGGCTTGAGGTGTCCATAGAATCGAAGAGAGGGATGATGTGTGTGTGTGTGTGCGCGCGATCTCGATAAAGAGTGCCATCGAATTTGTGTGTGCCCACGTCAAAGATATAGAGTGGCTAGCCTACTGGAACGTGGGATGGGACATGTGCAGTTTGTCTCTGTGGCATGGATACCTACCTGCAGCGCTCAACTATCGGTGTGTGGTGGGGGAAGAGGGAGGCCCAATTAACTATAGAGGTACAATGGCTGGTATATGTGTGGAGGAGGAGAGAGGCCTACCTCATGTATTAAGGAGATCGATCTGCCTCATGTATTAAGGGAGATCGATCGGCATCCATGCATATGTGCAGGAGATGAATAAGGTTGGGAGAGAGACAGAGCTAGAGTGTTGGAGGGGGTGGTAGTGGAGTTGCTTCTAACAAATGGTGGGATAGGCTTGCTAGACAAATAGAGGGCACGCCCGCAATATCAATAAGAGAGGAGATGGCTGCTTGTTGTCTGTGCACGTGCATGTGAGAGACAGGTTAGGAGGCATGCACGAATGATGAGGGGGGACGATGTGGCTGTGGTAAGCAGACATAACTACATAGGAAGATCAATCGCCCTTTGTAAGAGAAAGGAGAGACATAACTTGTGAGGTACGTTGATCGATGGGGGGTAGTTAAAGTCGATCTAGGTATATGTTGGGAGATCGACCGGTATACATGCATGTGTGTGTTAGAAGCAAATGAGGCACGAGGAGAAGGATAGAGAGAGAGGGATGCATGTAGGAGGTGGCACGAGAGGCATACTATATCGAGGGGGAGGAGTGTGCGAGTACGAGAATGATGAAAAGAGTGGTGGGAGTGAGGCATGGACGGTGACAAGAGAAGAGGGGAAGCTTGTGTTTGTGCTAGGCACACCTGGCTAGAGAGGCATATCGATCAATGTGTGCCGTAAAGAAGGAGCTGGGGGGCCTACACACACTGTGGGTGAACGACCTAAAGTGAAAAGACGAATTTGCGCGATGGAGCTAGAGAATGCTGAGGGAGGGTGAGAGGGATGCGGGCGTATGCATGCACAAGAGAAAGTTAGCGCTAGCTACAAACATAATAGGGTTGTGTGGGTGTAAAAGACGAATATAGATCATATATACTTCATTATAAAAAGCGAATTCAGATATTTGAAGAATTTATCATAGTGTTTCAAACCGACGGATGTGTGAATATATATAACGGTGATACACATGGTGTGGTTATGAACATGGTATACTACATTTAATATATTTTATCTCTACTCTTATAAAAAACGGAGTTGTTGATGATGGTGTGCCTGCCATCCTACATTATAGGCCGTCTGACTTATATCTGGCGGATAGCAAGGAAACTATGACGGTTGAAGTTGGCAACAATCATGATTGTAGATTCTTATTGAAATAGAGAAACGAATTCAAATTTAGTTCGAATTGCAGCGGTAGTATAGACATTTGGAATGCACTAAAATGTTGGTATGAGCAGGTTACATGCATTATACAGCAAGCGAAAAAATTTAATCGGACATAACATGGATTCATACTCCCTCCTTCCATCTATATAGGGCATAATGAGATTTTTAAGACCGCCTTTGACTATTGACAAGATTAATTGTACATGACATGCACAACGTGAAAATTATATCATTGAAAGAACCTTTCACAGACGAATTTAACGGTGTGCTTTGTGTAAGTTGCATGTCATATATCATTGCTCTAATATTTGGTCAAAGTTAGCATTGAAAAACGCATTAGGCCCTATACAGATGGAAGGAGGGAGTAGCTTTGAATAGCATTTGTATAGTAAAACGGGGCAAGACTCTCTCTTTGTGTGGTGTGAATAGTTTTATTTTTTAGTTTTCTTTTTGGTTGAGGGAAGTGCGAATTGATTTGGTACATATAGGTACAATATTACTACAGGTTAGGCTTGTCCCTAAAATTCAACCCGCGTCTTGTTATATCCCGAAAATTCAGATATCGTGCTCCCAAAACTGGCGCCTTCACAGCCCGTGCCTTGCTATCCCGAAATTACAACGCGCACGAAAACTCCCTCCAGCTGCCAAATCCCAACACGCGAAATCCCCCTTCTAACCCTGAGCCGAAAGGGCCGCTAGTTCAAATCGGTGGGGGGTACTTTTGTAACACACCCTACATTTTGGAGAAGCGCGTTCCTAAGTCATGCTTCACCCCCTCCCATCGCCCCCTTTTCGCCATTCAAAATCCCAGGCCGCCATAACCTCTCCGCTCCAGCAGCGAAACCCCACCCTCCTCCATCCGCCACGTCACCGCTGCCCAGCCGGAGCCTCTTCCCCGACGACGTCATCCACCGCAACAGCTCGACGTCCCTCGTCCAGCTCCCCGAATGAGGATTCGTCGTCCATCTCGCCGTCCCGCCGGTTCAGCCGCCCCATCCTCCACCCCCAAGGAGCTGCTCCGACGATCGCCTCGTCTATCATGGCTGCTCCATCCCCACAGCGCCGCCTTAACCCGCTCCACCGGAACCGCAGCATCCTCACCGACTCCTCAGATGAAGCCAAGGCCTACTCGGCACCATCAAAGAGGTTGTACACTCATCGCATCACACCTTCTCCTTAACTCGACCTCCAGGCGCCGACGGTGCTCCATCACGCACCCCGATGGAGCGGCTACCTTGAAGCCGGCGCCGCGGGCGACATCTCCACGGCGGCTCTCCCCCAGTGCGAGGCCCCTTTGGTGGCGGCGGCCATACCAGCCGGATCTGCTGCTGCTGGTCCGGCTCTCGCTCGATCGCTCGCTCGCCCAGCTGCTCTCCCCCTCGCTCGTGCTGCTGCTCTGCTCTGATTAAGCCACACTTCAGTCGACTGAATCTACTTTTGGGTCAGTTGATTTTCAGGGGTTGGTAGGGGGCTCGCCGAAGTTAAGGAAGAACCACCCGCAGCGGGGACGGGGGCTCGCCGGAGAGGTACCCCACAATCTATCTTAGGGTTCAGGGTGGGGGCCTAGAGGGCTGGCCGGGGCGGCGGTGGTGAGTTGTTTCGGGGTGGCGAGGCGGCGCTGGGGCTGCGGTTCGGCCGGTGGTGGCTGGCGGCTCAGGGGGGTGCAGGATGAAGATGAACTACAGGCCCTCCCTAAACTACATGTCAAGTGCCTCTCTGCTACCATTGCGTTCAGTTTCGACAGTAGCATTCAGATTCCACAGTAAATTTCAGTTTCGACAGTTAAGTTCAGAGTCAACAGTTTTTACCTCATCTGTTGTAGTCAGGTGGTTTTTGGTGAAGTTAATTTTACATCCATTTTACATCATCTATTGGAGATGCTATTAGAATCCCACTTGAGATTGACGATGTTTGTCTTGTGCTGCTTTAGCCTTAACATCTTACGGCTCACCGGAGCTGCTCCAACGACAGAACGATCCATCACAACAGAGCAGTGCCTTGGACGCCGTCTACAGATTCCTTAGATCTTCCTCCACACCTCCGACAGCCACCTCTTCCTCAACTGCTTCAGCGACCAACCCAATGATGCTGAGGTCGACACGGCTACGGCAAAGAGGTTGTACACTTGTTGCATCACTTATTACTATACATTCACGTTGATCCATTAGGGCTATTTTGGTTCAACGAAAAAACATCAATCCACTGGTTGTTACCATCACTCTAAATTTCTGCATCCTCTCCTTACATAATCTCACCATATTTTTTTCGTATGCATGTCAGATATTGTACACAGTCATGCTGAACATGTAGAGAAAAACAGAAGAGTTTTGCGCGGCAATACAATGTCATGCAGACATCGCTCCATGGTGGGTTCAATGGCAAACCCTCCCCACCCCTCTCCAGATTGTAATCCAGAGGAAGATATCTGTTCTGAGGCGGATTCGGACGCCGCTGACCACTCCTATTTACCTCCCAAGGTGTTTGCTCTACCTTGGCATGATGATGTTAGTCATATCATGCATATGTTGCCTTGCAGTGCCTACTTTTGAAATCATATATGTCATCTGCTTAGTTTAGACATGTTCTGTAATGCCACCTCTTTAGTTTCTATATCATATATGGGAATTATGCAGTCTCATGTCTTTTAGCCAGCCATAATATATGTCAAATGTGCAATGCCATCCTGTTTAACCAGGCATCATATATTTGAATGATATCTTGCCCATCCTTTTCTTCATTACATTTCCATTTGTCGACAATGTTTGTAAATTAAACTACTCTTCCTGTGAATCAGCCATTTGGGTGGGAGATGGAAAAATCTGGAGTGAAAACAAGGCCTTCAGAGCAGACAGTGCTACCTGTCGAAGCAGATCTCTTGTTGGGCCCCGATAGCTCCTCAGAGATGGATTCAGAGACAGATGACCAGTCATATTCCCCCACTGAGGTGTATGCTCTAACTTGGCACGGTTATACTGCTCATATCATGCATACGGTGTCTTGCATTGCATAGTTTAGACATCATATACACAATATTCAACACCATGTTCTTAGTTCAGACATCATATCGAATGCCCTCTATTTAGCATATAAATCACATATGTGAATTAAATGATGTGATCCTGATTACTTAGATAACATGTAGGTGAATTATGTCATGCGATCATGTTTAGTTATTCATCATATCTTTGAATTATGTTATCCTATGCTATCCAGTTTAGATAGACATCATATATGTGAAATTATGTCATGCTATCCATTTTAGTTAAAAATATACATGTCAACTATTTCATGCCCTCTTTTTTCCACACTATCTATTGCATCTGTCTCTCATACAATGTATGTACATTCAACTATGTTTCCTGTTTATCAGCCATTTGAATTGGAGCGGGTGATGCCAATATCTAGCGGACTAAAAACACGGTCTTCAAATAAAACAGTGCTACCTCTTGGTGGAGATAGCACCCCAGTTGTACATGCACAAGAACCAGCCCTACCACACATAACCCGAACTCTCGCAGATTATACCCCTACTACGATGGACAGAGAACCAGCTTCACCCAATCTAACCCCAACCCCAGCCGATAGTAACCCAGTTCCTGTTGACACAGCACCATCTCCACCACAGAGCTCCCAAACAAGAGCAGTTAGTAAGGCAGCTCCAGTGCCCAAAGGGCCAGTACTATCACAACAAACCCCAACTCCACCAGTTAGTACGCCTATTCCTGTGGAGGAAGCACAACCAGCTAGTTGTAGTTTAGCATCTATCGCATTTGATGTTGTTAAATCGTATGTGCGTATCTTCCCATCTTGGAAATATTATACTGAAGATGAAGGAAAATGCCAGTTGCAGGTGTTTGTCCAGGAGTTATGTGTAAGTAATGTTATTCATCGCAATTACTTTGCTTCGTCCCATACATCCTACCTCCATGATGGTTATAATACAACAAATTTTCCCATTTTTCTCTATAGAGAAGGACCAATTTGGAAACTTAGGATGAGGTAACCTGTGCTAATACCTCTGCTATCTTCAAGAATGCTTGGTGGCAGTATCGGAATTACCTGAAGAAAACGTACTTCACCGGCAACGAAACTCATCAAATTCCCTTACGTTCTCCTGAGACACATTTACTAGACGATGACTGGGAACACCTTGTTCTGTACTGGTCCCAAACGAAGAATGTGGTAAGGTCTATGAGCTCATTTTCTATTTTTAAGTATTATATTCTTGCGTCTTACTGTACTCTGTTCATGTAGAACAAGTGCCTAAACCTGAAGAACAACTGTTCTAATTTAAGATTCCATTGGTACCATAGGACATAGATATATGTTTGTTTGATGCTTTTATTATGTACTAGTACTTGGCAATAGAAGACTTGGTAGTTTAATCATGTCCACCTTACTAATGAACTGGTTCACTGAAATGAGTTTCATATACTAGTACATGCTAAACTTGTTATGTGTCTGCTTGTTTCTTCTTTTAGAATGCTGACAGAATATTGGGGAAGAGTGCCTTATTAAGCAACGGTAAAGGAAGTAATGCAGATAAGGTTCAGGATAGTGACACATCCTGTCTTGGTTTAGTGTTGGAGTTACTGGCCACTACCGCTTGCACAAGCTATTCAAACTCACTGTCTGAATCAGTTCGGTTTCTTGAGTCTCAACTACAAGCTGAAAGACATCGATCAGCTGTGTTGCGGCAAGAAGCGCAAGGACTGTGGAAGTCCCTAGAGCATTCAGATGCATACTTTCTAGTGCAACAGCAAGCGTTGGAGGATTTTAGCGCCAAACAGGACAAAGCTAATCAGCTTGCTAAGCTTATTGACAGCATGGTGGATACCCAAGATAACGTTTCTTGAGCTCTTCTGAAGTTGTTTCAGTTATGCTCTTGTTTTGCTGCCGCGTTTATTTGCACTGGTGGCCAATTTTGACGGCCAGTGTATATGATATGCTGCTTTGTTCCCTATATTTGCACTGGTGGCAAACTTTGATGCCCAGTGGATGTAATATGTGTAATAGCCGTGATAGCCTAGCGTTAGTTGCTTGCTTATTTATTTCCTTGTTCTCTTGTTTATTTGTTTGCTTTTAGTCATTGCAGTTCTTTTTCCATGGTTAACTAGTGGCTGCAATAACCTATTTTTTAAAACTAGGCCACAATAACCATGGGCTAATATTTACTGTAGTGACAGTGGGCCTCCTATGGGCCGTAGAAACAGTGGGCCTTCTACGGGCCGTAGAAACGGTAGGCCTTCTATGGGCCGTAGAAACAATGGGCTTTCTACGGGTCGTATCATCAATGGGCCTTATATGGGCCGTATGATCGATTGGCCAAACATGGGCCAATAACAGGCCACATTATGGCCGTAAACGGGCTAGAGTTGGAATCGCCCGTTCATGGGCCGACCGTAACGGGCCATCGTTAATAGGCCGTATTTGATGACGCTATGAAAACGGCCCAACGTATTAACGGACCACAAACGGGCCGACTGTAACCACGGGTTGAATTTGGCCCACGAGCAGAAAATGACAGTAACGGAACGTAAGTAAACGAATGCTGGAAATGAGCCCAAGAATAAATGGGCTCTGAGAAGGCTGAAACATAACATGGGCTGGAAACGGCCCAACGGAATAACGGGCCGTTAATGGGTATAAAGTGATACACTATTCATTACGGGCCAGTTTCACCACGGGCCGTTAATGGGTGTAAAGTGATACACTGTTCATTACGGGCCAGTTTCAGCACGGGCCGCTAATGGGCCAAGAGTTACAAAGGGCCTCATATGGGCCGAAAGACTTCATGGGCTATACATGGGCCCGAAGTGAAAACGGGCTGGAATCATATTGGACGGCCCAGATGATGCTACTGGGCCTAATTCGGATAGGGCGTAACGGGCCTTGGGTTAGCAGGCTATAAATGGGCTATATGCGAACATGCCGTTAACAGGCTTTCCATGGGCCGGCCCGCCAGCTTTTGACCAAGTCAAATGGGCCAGCCTTTTCACAGGAATGGGCCACTGTTGGGCCGTGCCACGTGTCGACGTATCATAGGCGCCTTCAGTCCAGTGAGTGGATGACATCTGTCCCAACGATGAGCCGGCACGTGTTTCCTCTAGCCAATGATGATTTTACATGTGGAAAATCCCCATTGGTCGGGGCTGTTAACGGGTTATCGGTTCCAAAACCCGACCTGATAGCTTAACGGCATTCCGTTACGGTGGATGCCACGTGTCGGTCACCCTTGACGAAAGCACTTCTGTGACACACGATTTATTGTCATGGAAGTGGACACTTCCGTGATGATAATTTTGGTAATGTCATGGAACACTTCTACGACAGCACAGTTATGACTATCTTGATTCTGTCATAAATTTGTCATGGATGTACATGCATGACAAAAAAGCGACCTACTATGACAAACACGTATCATCACGGAAGTGTATTTTTTTTGTAGTGCCACCTTGTCCTAGCAAACCGTTGTTTGGCTATGTTACCGCTTTGCTCAGCCCCTCTTATAGCGTTGCTAGTTGCAGGTGAAGATTGGAGTTTGTTCCATGTTGGAACATGATTATTGTTGGGATATCACAATATCTCTCTTATTATATTAATGCATCTATATACTTGGTAAAGGGTGGAAGGCTCGGCCTTATGCCTGGTGTTTTGTTCCACTCTTGCCGCCCAAGTTTCCGTCATATCGGTGTTATGTTCCTTGATTTTGCGTTCCTTACACAGTTGGGTTATAATGGGAACCCCTTGACAATTTGCTTTGAATAAAACTCCTCCAGCAAGGCCCAACCTTGGTTTTACCATTTGCCACCTAGCCTTTTTTCCCTTGGGTTTCCGGAGCCCGAGGGTCAACTTTATTTTAAACCCCCCCCCCGGGGGCCAGTGCTCCTCTGAGTGTTGGTCCAACCTGTCAGCTGCCGGTGGCCACCAGGGGAAACTCTGGGCTGGCCTACCGGAACCTTAGACAATCCGGTGTGCCCTGAGAACGAGATATGTGCAGCTCCTATCGGGATTTGTCGGCACATTCGGGCGACTTTGCTAGTCTTGTTTTACCATTGCCGAGATGTCTTGTAACCGGGATTCTGAGTCTGATCGGGTATTCCTGGGGGAAGGAATATCCTTCGTTGGCCGTGAGAGCTTGTGATGGGCTAAGTTGGGACACCCCTGCAGGGTTTTGAACTTTCGAAATCCGTGCCCGCGGTTATGGGCAGATGGGAATTTGTTAATGTCCGGTTGTAGAGAACTTAACACTTAACTTAATTAAAATGCATCAACCGCGTGTGTAGCCGTCATGATCTCTTCTCGGCGGAGTCCGGGAACTGGACACGGCGTTGGAGTTATGCTTGAACGTAAGTAGTTTCATGATCACTTCTTGATCACTTCTAGTTCACGACCGTGCTTTTCTTCTCTTCTCGCTCTCATTTGCGTAAGTTATCCACCATATACGCTAGTGCTTGCTGCAGCTCCACCTCACTACCTTTTCCTACCCATAAGCTTAAATAGTCTTAATCGCGAGGGTGTGAGATTGCTGAGTCCCCGTGACTCACAGTTTACTTCCAAAACCAGTGGCAGGTGCCGATGATATCGTCCAGGTGACGCAACCCAGCTCAAGGAGGAGCTCAATGAAGATCTTGTTCATTCTGTTGTTTCGTTTCAGTCGATCAGTAGTGGAGCCCAGTTGGGACGATTGGGGATCTTATGCATTTGGGGTTGTCTTTATTTTGGTTCCGTAGTTGGACCTTGATTGTATCTGGATGATTGTAATGCTATATTTATGCTATTGTGTGACGTGGCGATTGTAAGCCAACTATGTACCTCTTTTCTTATTCAGTACATGGGATGTGTAAAGATTACCCCTCTTGCGAAATTGCCTACAACGCGGTTATGCCTCTAAGTCATGCTCCGACACGTGGGAGATATAGCCGCATCGTGGGTGTTACATTTATTCTACTAGATCAAGATATTATCAAAAGGTTCGAACTAAGAAAAACAGAAAAGTTAAAAGTGATGGTGATACGATACCGAGGCACTCCCCCAAGCTTGATAGTTTCCAAGGGGAGTGCCCATACCAGATACGCAGTTCTTCTTTGCTGGTGAAGAAGGTGGAGTTTTTGATGATGTAGGCTTTTCGTCCCTCTTCCAAGGCATAGGCTCACCATCATAGAAGGATGAGCGAGTCTCCTGAATCCTCAAATCTGCAGCCAAACTCATGCTCTTGAATCTATATTCATACTCACAGTTTTGATTTTGCAGGTCACAGATCTGGGCTTGGAGGTGCTTGATTTTCTCATGAAGCTTGAAGATGGCCTCCCCAATGTCCTTGACGTCTAGCTTGTGGTTGTTGGTGAACTCCGTGATCATAATGTGATTGGAGTCGAGTCCACGCTCCACCATCTCCTGACACTTGAAAACTTGTTGCTCCAATGCCTCGAGCCTTGCCTCCGTGCTTCTGGTCCTCCTTAATCCCTCAACATCGCAGATGTGCAACAACCCCTCACGCATCTTAATGGTTTGAGGGTGTTGCAGCACCTTCGCGATGTAGGGGTTGATGACCTTCTTGAAGAACTTCTCCTTGGGGGCACTTGAAGACGACATGACGACCTAGATCTATCAGAAAAATAGCTCGAAACAAAGACAAGAGATATTTGCGTGATACGGTGGTCAAAACCTTCGGGAGATTATATAATGAATTTTTACCGACCAAAAGAAGTATCGTGCAAGAAAACGGAGTCCGGAGAGCACACGAGGTGCCCACAAGGTGCCCACGAGGTAGGGGGCGCACCCAGGGGGGTAGGGCGTGCCCTCCACCCTCGTGGAAGCCTCATGTCCTTTCCGGTCTGCTTCTTATTTTCCTATTTTCTTAAATATTCCAAAACGAAGAAATATTGCCATTAGAACTATTTTGGAGTCGGTTTACTTACCTACCACGTACATATTCCTTTTCGGAGTCTGAAACGTTCCGGAAAGTGTCCCTTATGTATTCCTCTAGATCATACCTACCTCGTGGCCTCCTCTTTTGTGTCTTGACGTAGGGTCCAAGTCTCCTGGGTCTTGTTCGTTGAGAAAATCACGTTCTCGAAGGTTTCATTCCGTTTGGACTCCGTTTGATATTCCTTTTCTTCAAAACTCTAAAATAGGCAAAAAAATAGCAATTTCGGGCTGGGCCTCCGGTTAATAGGTTAGTCCCAAAAATAATATAAAAGTGTATAATAAAGCCCAATAATGTCCAAAAACAGTAGATAATATAGCATGGAGCAATCAAAAATCATAGATACGTTGGAGACGTATCAAGCATCCCCAAGCTTAATTCCTGCTCGTCCTCGAGTAGGTAAATGATAAAAATAGAATTTTTGATGCGGAGTGCTACTTGGCATAATTTTAATGTAATTCTTCTTAATTGTGGTATGAATATTCAGATCCGAAAGATTCAACATAAAGGTTTAATGTTGACATTAAAATAATAATACTTCAAGCATACTAACAAAGCAATTATGTCTTCTCAAAATAGCATGGCCAAAGAAAGTTATCCCGACAAAATCATATAGTCTGGCTATGCTCCATCTTCACTAGACCAAATATTTAAATCATGCACAACCCCGATGACAAGCCAAGCAATTGTTTCATACTTTTGGTGTTCTCAAACTTTTTTGATCTTCACGCAATACATGAGTGTGAGCCATGGATATAGCACTATAAGTGGAATAGAATGGTGATTGTGGAGAAGACAAAAAGGGAGAAGATAGTCTCACATCAACTAGGCGTATCAACGGGCTATGGATATGCCCATCAATAGATATCAATGTGAGTGAGTAGGGATTGCCATGCAACGGATGCACTAGAGCTATAAGTATATGAAAGCTCAACAAAAGAAACTAAGTGGGTGTGCATCCAACTTTCTTGCTCATGAAGACCTAGGGCATTTTGAGGAAGCCCATCATTTTAATATACAAGCCAAGTTCTACAATGAAAAATTCCCACTAGTATGTGAAAGTGATAACATAGGAGACTCTCTATCATGAATATCATGGTGCTACTTTGAAGCACAAGTGTGGTAAAAGGATAGTAACATTGTCCCTTCTCTCTTTTTTTCTCATTTTTTTATTTGGGCCTTTTTTATGGCCTCTTTTCTTTCTCTTTTTATTTTGTCCGAAGTCTCATCCTGACTTGTGGGGGAATCATAGTCTCCATCACCCTTTCCTCACTGGGACAATGCTCTAATAATGATGATCATCACACATTTATATTTCTTACAACTCAACAATTACAACTCGATACTTAGAACAAAATATGACTCTATATGAATGCCTCCAGTGGTGTACCGGGATATGGAATGAATCAAGCGTGACACATATGAAAGAATTATGAATGGTGGCTTTGCCACAAATACGATGTCAACTACATGATCATGCTAAGCAATATGACAATGATGAAGTGTGTCATAATAAACAGAACGGCGGAAAGTTGCATGGCAATATATCTCGGAATGGCTATGGAAATGCCATAATAGGTAGGTATGGTGGCTGTTTTGAGGAAGGTATATGGGGGGTGTATGATACCAGCGAAAGGTACGCGGTATTAGAGAGGCTAGTAAAGGTGGAAGGATGAGAAAAGTGTGTATAATCCATAGACTCAACATTAGTCATAAAGAACTCATATAGTTATTGCAAAAATCTACAAGTTATCAAAGCAAAGTATTACACGCATGCTCCTAGGGGGATAGATTGGTAGGAAAAGACCATCGCTCGTCCCCGACCGCCACTCATAAGGAAGACAATCAAAAAATAAATCATGCTCCGACTTCATCACATAACGGTTCACCATACGTGCATGCTACGGGAATCACAAACTTTAACACAAGTATTTCTCAAATTCACAACTACTCAACTAGCATAACTCTAATATCACCATCTTCATATCTCAAAACAATTATCAAGCATCAAACTTCTCATAGCATTCAACACACTCATAAGAAAGTTCTTTTACTATTCTTGAATTCCAAGCATATTAGGATTATTTAAGAAAATTACCATGCTATTTAAGACTCTCAAAATAATCTAAGTGAAGCATGAGAGATCAATAGTTTCTATAAAACAAATCCACCACCGTGCTCTAAAAGATATAAGTGAAGTACTAGAGCAAAACTATATAACTCAAATGATATAAGTGAAGCACATAGAGTACTCTAACAAATTCCAAATCATGTATGGCTCTCTCAAAAGGTGTGTACAGCAAGGATGATTGTGTTAAACTAAAAAGCAAAGACTCAAATCATACAAGACACTCCAAGCAAAACACATATCATGTGGTGAATAAAAATATATCTCCAAGTGAAGTTACCGATAGAAGTAGACGAAAAGAGGGGATGCCTTCCGGGGCATCCCCAAGCTTTGGCTTTTAGGTATCCTTAGATTATCTTGGGGGTGCCATGGGCATCCCCAAGCTTAGGCTCTTGCCACTCCTTGTTCCATAATCCATCAAATCTTTACCCAAAACTTGAAAACTTCACAACACAAAACTTAAAGTAGAAAATGTCGTGAGCTCCGTTAGCGAAAGAAAACAAAAGACCACTTCAAGGTACTGTAATGAACTCATTCTTTATTTATATTGGTATTAAACCTACTGTATTGCAACTTCTCTATGGTTTATAAACTATTTTACTAGCCATAGATTCATCAAAATAAGCAAACAACACACGAAAAACAGAATCTGTCAAAACAGAACAGTCTGTAGTAATCTGTAGCTAGCACAAGATCTGGAACCCCAAAAATTCTAATATAAATTTATGGACGCGAGGAATTTATCTGTTAATGATCTGCAAAAATAATTAACTAAATATAGCTTTCCAAATAAAAATGGCAGCAGTTCACATGAGCGCTAAAGTTTCTGTTTTTTACAGCAAGATTAACAAGACTTTCCCCAAGTCTTCCCAACGGTTCTACTTGGCACAAACACTAATTAAACATAGGATAGATAAATTATTTATTACTAAACAGGAGAAAAAAGAAAGGAATAAAAAATAAAATTGGGTTGCCTCCCAACAAGCGCTATCGTTTAACGCCCCTAGCTAGGCATAAAAAGCAAGGATACATCTAGGTATTGCCATCTTTGGTAGGCAATCCATAAGTGGCTCTCATAATAGATTCATAAGGTAATTTAATTTTATTTCTAGGAATTTTTTCCATGTCTTTCCTTAACGTAAATTGGAATCTAATATTTCCTTCCTTCATATAAATAATTGCACCAATCGTTCTAAGGAAAGGTCTACCAAGAATAATAGGACATGAAGGATTGCAATCTATGTCAAGAACAATAAAATCTACGGGAACATAATTCCTATTTGCAACAATAAGAACATCATTAATTCTTCCCATAGGTTTCTTAATAGTGGAATCCGCAAGGTGCAAGTTTAGAGAGCAATCATCAAAATGACGGAAACCTAACAAATTGCACAAAGTCTTTGGAATCGTGGAAACACTAGCACCCAAATCACACAAAGCATAGCATTCATGATCTTTAATTTTAATTTTAATAGTAGGTTCCCACTCATCATAAAGTTTTCTAGGGATAGAGACTTCTAATTCAAGTTTTTCTTCATAAGATTGCATCAAGGCATGAACGATATGTTTAGTGAACGCATTATTTTGACTATAAGCGTGAGGAGAATTTAGCACGGATTGCAACAAGGAAATACAATCAATAAAAGAGCAATTTTCATAATTAAATTCCTTGAAATCCAAAATCATGGGTTTAGCAACATCTAGGGTTTTAATTTCTTCAATCCCACTTTCATCAATTTTAGCATCAAGGTCTAATAACTCCGAATTCTTGGAACACCTTCTAGGTAAAGGTGGATCGTAATCAGTCCCATCATTATTAAGATTCATATTGCAAAACAAAGATTTAATAGGGGACACATCAATAACTTTTAGATCTTCATCTTTATTCTCATAGGAACTAGAAGAACACGCTCTTATAAAGGCATCTTTCTTAGCACGCATCCTAGCGGTTCTTTCTTTGCACTCATCAATGGAAATTCTCATGGCTTTGAGAGACTCATTGATATCATGCTTAGGTGGAATATATCTAAGTTTCAAAGAATCAACATCAAGAGAAATTCTATCAACGTTCCTAGCCAACTCATCAATCTTAAGCAATTTTTCTTCAATCAAAACATTGAAATTCTTTTGCGAAGTAATAAATTCTTTAATATTAGATTAAAAATCAGAGGGCACCTTATTATAATTTCCATAAAAATTATTGTAGGAATTACCATAATTATTAGAGGGATTACTAGGATAAGGCCTAGGATTAAAATTTCCTCTATACGTGTTGTTACCAAAATTGTTCCTACCAACAAAATTCACATCCATAGATTCATTATTATTCTCAATCAAAGTAGAAAAGGGCATATCATCGAGCTCTTTATTCATAAAACGCATAAAATTTTTTTGTTCCTTAAGCTCGTTTCTAAACAAACTATTATGCTCGAATTGCAAGACCATAAAACTACTAACGTTGTTTTCGATTTCTTCTAACCTTTTAAGGTGAAGATCACCAAATCGGGGAAGAGCCATCGAGACAAGCAAGCAAACTAACACACAAGCAAACAAACAGCAAGCGGGCAAAAAGAGGAAAATAGAGAAAGAGAGGGGGGATAGAGAGGGAGAGGGCGAATAAAATGGCAAGGGTGAAGTGGGGGAGAGGAAAACGAGAGGCAAATGGCAAATAATGTAATGAGGGAGATAGGGATTGCGATGGGTACTTGGTATATTAACTTTTGCGTAGACTCCCTGGCAACGGCGCCAGAAATCCTTCTTGCTACCTCTTGAGCATTGCGTTGGTTATTCCCGAAGAGTAAGGGATGATGCAGCAGAGTAATGTAAGTATTTCCCTCAGTTTTGAGAACCAAGGTATCAATCCAGTAGGAGGCTACGCGCGAGTCCCTCGTACCTGCACAAAACAAACAAAACCTCGCAACCAACGCGATAAGGGGTTGTCAATACCTACACTGCCACTTACGAGAGTGATATCTGATAGATATGATAAGATAATTTTTTTGGTGTTTTTATGATAAAGGTGCAAAGTAAAATAAAAGCAAAGTAAATAACTAAGTATTGGAAGATTAATATGATGAAGATAGACCCGGGGGCCATAGGTTTCACTAGTGGCTTCTCTCAAGAGCATAAGTATTCTACGGTGGGTGAACAAATTACTGTTGAGCAATTGACAGAATTGAGCATAGTTATGAGAATATCTAGGTATGATCATGTATATAGGCATCACGTCCGAGACAAGTAGACTGACTCCTGCCTGCATCTACTACTATTACTCCACTCATCGACCACTATCCAGCATGCCTCTAGAGTATTAAGTTAATGAAAACAGAGTAACACCTTAAGCAAGATGACATGATGTAGAGGGATAAACTCATGCAATATGATGAAAACCCCATCTTGCTATCCTCGATGGCAACAATACAATACGTGCCTTGCTGCCCTTACTGTCACTGGGAAAGGACACCGCAAGATTGAACCCAAAGCTAAGCACTTATCCCATTGCAAGAAAGATCAATCTAGTAGGCCAAACCAAACTAATAATTCGAAGAGACTTGCAAAGATAACCAATCATACATAAAAGAATTCAGAGAAGATTCAAATATTGTTCATGGATAGACTTGATCATAAACCCACAATTCATCGGTCTCAACAAACACACCGCAAAAATAAGATTACATCGAATAGATCTCCACGAGAGAGGGGGAGAACATTGTATTGAGATCCAAAAAGAGAGAAGAAGCCATCTAGCTAATAACTATGGACCCGTAGGTCTGAGGTAAACTACTCACACTTCATCGGAGGGGCTATGGTGATGATGTAGAAGCCCTCCGTGATCGATGCCCCCTCCGGTGGAGCTCCGGAACAGGCCCCAAGATGGGATCTCATGGATACAGAAAGTTGCGGCGGTGGGATTAGGGTTTTGGCTCCGTATCTGATCGTTTGGGGGTACGTAGGTATATATAGGAGGACGGAGTACGTCGGTGGAGCAACAGGGGGCCCACGAGGGTGGAGGGCGCGCCTGGGGGGCGGTAGGCGCGCCCCCTACCTCGTGGCCTCCTCTTTTGTGTCTTGACGTAGGGTCCAAGTCTCCTGGGTCTTGTTCGTTGAGAAAATCACATTCCCGAAGGTTTCATTCCGTTTGGACTCTGTTTGATATTCCTTTTCTTCGAAACCCTAAAATAGGCAAAAAACAATAATTCTGGGTTGGGCCTCCGATTAATAGGTTAGCCCCAGAAATAATATAGAAGTGGATAATAAAGCCCAATAATGTCCAAAACAGTAGATAATATAGCATGGAGCAATCAAAAATTGTAGATATGTTGGAGACGTATCACGGGGTTATCTTTGAAACTTAGCGAAATTAAACTCATGAGACATATCCCCTAAACCAACAGAAACAATATCCTTATTGCAGTCTATCTTAACATTAACAGTATTTAAGAAGGGTCTAGCAAATATAATGGAACAAAAGCTATCTTGTGGGGAACCAAGAACAAGAAAATCAGTAGGATATTTAACCTTCCCACACAAGCTTTCAACATCTCTAACAATCCCAATTGGTGAAATAATATCTCTATTGGCAAGCTTAATGGTAACATCGGTATCTTCTATCTCAGCTGGTGCAATATCATGCATAATTTATCTGTATAATGAATGAGGTATTGCACTTGCACTAGCACCCATATCACATAAGCCACGATAGCAATGATCTCCTATTTTAACGGAAATAACAGGCATGCCTACAACAGGTCTATGTTTATTTTTATTATCCGGTCTAGCAATTCTAGCAGTCTCATCACAGAAGTAAATAACATGCCCATCAATATTATCGTCCAAGAGATCTTTAACCATAGCAATATTAGGTTCAACTTTAACTTGCTCAGGGGGTTTGTGTGTCCTAATATTACTTTTGTTGACTACAGTTGAAACTTTAGCATGATCCTTTATTCTAATAGGGAAAGGTGGTTCTCAACATAAGTAGTAGGAACAACAGGATCATTATAAGTGATAGTCTTTTCTTCAACTTTAATAGGTGCAACTACTTTTACTTCGATGGGAGGATTATATTTAAACCACTTCTCCTTAGGGAGATCAACATGAGTAGCAAAGGATTCACAGAAAGAAGCTACTATCTCAGAGTCAAGTCCATATTTAGTGCTAAATTTATGAAAAACATCGGTATCCATAAAAGATTTAACACAATCAAACTTAGGTGTTATACCTGACTCCTTACCTTCGTCGAGATCCCAATCTTCAAGTTGCATTTAATTCTCTCCAATAATTGCATTTGAATTCAATTGTCTTCATCATAAAGGAACCAGTACAAGAAGTATCGAGCATGGAGCGATTGTTGTCAGAAAGCCGAGCATAAAAAATTTGAATAATCATTTCTCTTGAGAGCTCATGATTGGGGCATGAATATAACATTGACTTAAGCCTCCCCCAAGCTTGAGCGATGCTTTATCCTTCGCGAGGCCAAAAATTATATATATAATTACGATCACGATGAACAAGGTGCATAGGATAAAACTTCTGGTGAAATTCCAATTTCACTCACTTATAGTCCCATGATCCCATATCATCACATAGCCTATACCATGTCAATGCATCTCCCTTCAAAGATAAAGGGAAGAACTTCTTCTTGATAACATCATCGGGCATACCTGCAAGCTTAAATAATCCACAAACTTCATCCACATAGATTAAGTGTAAGTCGGGATGCAATATTCCATCTCCTGCAAAAGGATTAGCTAGCAGTTTCTCTATCATACTCGAAGGAATTTGAAGTAAACATTTTCATTTTCAGTAGGTCCAGTAGGTTGAGGAGCAACTATTTTCTCTACCGGTCGGGGTGAAGATACCCCGAACAAGCCCCTCAAATGATTACTTTCCATAGTAACAAGTGAGAGTAAATTTCAGCACACTATATAAATTTTTCCTTACCAAATTCCACCTACCAAGGTTGCTTCACTCCCCGGCAACGGCGCCAGAAAAGAGTCTTGATGGCCCACAAGTATAGGGGATCTATCGTAGTCCTTTCGATAAGTAAGAGTGTCGAACCCAATGAGGAGCAGAAGGAAATGATAAGCGGTTTTCAGCAAGGTATTCTCTGCAAGAACTGAAATTATCGGTAACAGATACTTTTGTGATAAGGTAATTGGTAACGAGTAACAAGTGTAAATAAAGTGCAGCAAAATGGCCTGATCCTTTTTGTAGCAAAGGACAAGCCTGGACAATTTCTTATATAGAGAAAAGCGCTCCCGAGGACACATGGTAATTATCGTCAAGCTAGTTTTCATCACGTTCATATGATTCGCATTCGGTACTTTGATAATTTTATATGTGGGTGGACCGGTGCTTGGGTACTGTCCTTACTTGGACAAGCATCCCACTTATGATTAACCCCCATTGCAAGCATCCTCAACTACAACAGAAGTACTAAGGTAAACCTAACCATAGCATGAAACATATGGATCCAAATCAGCCCCTTACGAAGCAACGCATAAACTAGGGTTTAAGCTTCTGTCACTCTAGCAACCCATCATCTACTTATTACTTCCCAATGCCTCCCTCTAGGCCCAAACAATGGTGAATTTTCATGTAGTCGATGTTCACATGGCACCACTAGAGGGATGACAACATACATCTCATCAAAATATCGAACGAATACCAAATTCACATGACTACTAATAGCAAGACTTCTACCATGTCCCCAGGAACAAACGTAACTACTCACAAAGCATGTTCATGTTCATAATTAGAGGGTTATTAATATGCATAATGGATCTGAACATATGATCTTCCACAAAGTAAACCAACTAGCATCAACTACAAGGAGTAATCAACACTACTAGCAACCCACAGGTACCAATCTGAGATTTGGATACAAAGATTGGATACAAGAGATGAACTAGGGTTTGAGATGAGATGGTGCTGGTGAAGATGTTGATGGAGATTGACCCCCTCCCGATGAGAGGATCGTTGGTGATGATTTCCCCCTCCCGGAGGGAAGTGTCCCCGGCAGAACAGCTCTACCGGAGCCCTAGATTGGTTCCGCCTCGTGGCGGCGGAGTCTCGTCCCGAAAGCTTGCTTATCATTTTTTCCTTGATGAAAGACTCCATATAGCAGAAGATGGGCATCGGAGGGCCATCAGGGGGCCCACGAGGCAGGGGGCGTGCCCAGGGGGGTAGGGCGCTCCCCCCACCCTCGTGGCTGGTGGGTGGCCCCCCTCTGGTACTTCTTGCGCTCAGTATTTTTTATATATTCTGGAAATAACTCCCGTGAAGTTTCAGGACTTTTGGAGCTGTGCAGAATAGGTCTATAATATTTGCTCCTTTCCCAGCCCAGAATTCCAGCTACCGGCATTCTCCCTCTTTATGTAAACCTTGTAAAATAAGAGAGAATAGGCATAAGTATTGTGACATAATGTGTAATAACAACCCATAATGCAATAAATATCGATATAAAGGCATGATGCAAAATGGACGTATCAATACGCCCCAAATTTCTAAGCTTCAAGCTGCATGAAAAAGAAACATCTTTAAATATTCAGAGAATGTAAATACTGATAAATAAATAAAATAAGCTTGAGAACATTACCTCCTTCCGTTTCATCCCACGTCGGTTTTTCGCATGAAAGCGTTTAACTATCACCTCATTAGTAATATTATTGAGCATTTCCTTTTCTACGAAGCAAATAAGGCTATTGCTCAAATAATCATCACCCATCTTGTTACGTAAAGCATTCTTCACAAGCTTCATTGCGGAGAACTCAATGGTTGCAGTGGCAACAGGAAGAGTCAATACTAATTTCAAAAGTCGATAGACAAGAGGATAAGAAAAGTGCTTCTTCATAGATACCATCAGTTTAGCCAGATCATTGATAGTTTCCAAGCTAGCAAATCTTGTATCATTGCATACATTATCTATGTACAGGCAAAGCTCCTTCTCAAGATGCCCCAACTCAGTATCACTAAAGTTATTAGGATAAAACTTAGCCAACTTCAATAACTTCTCATCATCATAGTGACTAAACTGACCGCTTGGGTTGAAAGCAGACATACAACAAAGCAAATCATTGTTTACCTCATTGAATCTGCGATTTAGTTCTTCTGCCAATAAATCCAAGACAACAAAAAAACAATCGACTCTATAATGATGCTCATTATTAATGCCAGTCCTCTTCCTTGGTTTCTTTGGATTTACGTACTCCTTTTCCACGTCCACAACTGAGATATCATTCTTGTCGCAAAAACAACATACCTTGCTCAGGAGAGAATTCCATCCATGTTGAGATCTAAGCTCATCTAGCTCTCGTTTAACAGATTCCACATCTGATATAGCATTTACAATGTCCATATCCTTTCTCCGAAATGTTTTTGACAGCCCATTTGTTAAAGCTAATATAATCATCATCATGTGTAGAAAGAATGCAGAATAAAATGGCTGGAAATATTTTAGAAGACCACTGACTTGACGTTGCTTAGTAGCATCTGAGCCCTCTTCCTCCACATACTCTAGAACTTTTACCACCGAGGTAAACATCTTCGACAAACTTGACAAAGTGGTATAGTGAGAATTCCATCTTGTATCTCCTGGTCTTTGAAGAGAAAGCTCCTGGTTTAATCTGGACCCTGTAGCAATCTCTCCCTTACCAATTTCTTTCCTCACTTCTTCTCGATGGTTCTCTCTAAGTTTATCCTTTCTCTTGCAAGATGATCCAATGACATTCACTAATAATGATATCATATCAAAGAAATATTTTTGCAATGGCCACAACAATCAAGTTAAGTTTATGAGCAAAACAATGTATGTAATAGGCTGAGCTGTTCTCCTTCATAATCTTGGCGGGACAAGGTTGATATGCCCCCCATGACAGGTACTTTCTCCTAATCTCCTCATGTTGATTGACATTAAAATCTGTAAGTCTCTTCCTTTTAGATGGATCCCGAGTAAGCTTGTCCAGATCAACTATTTCAGGCATACTACCAGTCGTCGACTTTGCAAAAAAGTCTCTCCATTAGCTTCCCTATCAATGCCAAATAGTTGAACAGTAAATAAATCATAATACCAGAAGGTGAAATATCACCATAGGCTTTATTCTACTCCAACGACTTCAAACTTATTCATACAAAATTAGTAGATTTAGGCGTTTAACAAGGTTCGGTCAACCTAATTATCAATTCATACATTACAATCTATATATGTACATAGGATATTTGATACATTTACTACTGAATAAGATAAAGATATAGAAATTAGAAGGAAAAGGCCAAGAAAACTGAACCTAGGGCTTACCTTGATTGATCAGCGCGACACCACCAACAGATTCTTTCATGCCGGTGCAGAACGCCCGGACCCGAATGACGTGCACCGTGCGAAACTGCGAATCGAGGATGGCCCCGGAGTGGCATCGTGTAGTGTAGGTGTTGCGTACAGCCGTGGACTGCAAGCGTCGGCGGCTTCGATGCGTCAATCAGTGAAGGCGGCAGGTGGCAGACTCGTGGAAGGCAATGTGCGTTCCCAGCGAGTTGGGCAGCAGCCTGCTCGTATTCTATTTAGATGGGCTGCTGGGCTAGCTATTATTTCCTATACATGGACGTGGGCTTGAAATATATGACAGAAAACTGAGAGGTAGAGGGGGCAAACACCTTGAGCTGAGCGGGCGCAATATTGGACATACTAGGCCTGGTATAAAAGGGCCCAAAAAATGAGTGGGGGCATTCGCCCCCACAACCCAGTACGTAGATTCGCCCCTGACCCCGATGGGTTTTGGAATATTTGGGAATTAATAGTGGAAAGAAGGGGTATGGGAGGCCACCGAGGTGGGCACAACCCACCTGGGCGTGCCAGTTGGGCCTGGCGCGCCCTGGTGGGTTTTGCCCACCTGGGGGCACCCCCAGGTGCAGCTCTAGCCCATTGGGTTCCTTCTAGTCCAAAAAAATCTCCAAAAAGTTTCGTTGCGTTTGGACTCTATTTGGTATTGATTTTCTGTGATGTAAAAAAACAAGCAAAAAACAACAACTGGCACTGGGCAGTGGGTCAATAGGTTAGTCCCAAAAAATGATATAAAGTTGCTATAAAATGATTGTAAAACATCCAAGAATGATAAAATAACAGCATGAATACTACATAAATTATAGATACGTTGGAGACATATCATTAGCACAGGTAAGAATGGCCATGTGATGCACTCTTCGTTTTCATTGATCTTTCAACACTTGCAAAAATCCAAACAACCAAAATACATAAATGACATTCTTTTCAATTCTTACAGTGTTATAACTTTATAATTTCCACGAGCCAATTTATTTTGCTACTTGTTGGGTTTGACACTCTACTTGTCAAAAATATGTAAAGTTTATCATCTCCAATTGTTGGTTATCATGTGGCGGAGGCCGCGCTACGCGAGGCGACGTTGCACACTAGACTTAGACTTTGAGAATATGTGCTTCGAAGATATGGGAAATGTGTTGGGGAACGTAGTATTTCAAAAAAAATCCTACGATCACGCAAGATCTATCTTGAAGAAGCATGGCAACGAGCGGGGAGAATGTGTCCACGTACCCTCATAGACCAAAAGCGGAAGCGTTTAGTAACGCGGTTAAGGTACTCGAACGTCTTCGCGATCCAACCGATCAAGTACCGAACGCACGAAACCTTCATGATCTGCACACGTTCAGCTCCGTGACATCCCTCGAACTCTTGATCCAGTTGAGGCCGAGGGAGAGTTTCGTCAGCACGATGCATGGTGACGGTGATGATGAAGTTACCGACACAGGGCTTTGCATAAGCACTATGACAATATGACCGCGGTGGAAAACTGTGGAGGGGGGGCACTGCACACGGCTAAAGATCAACTTGTGTGTCTATGGGGTTGTAGGATCTAGAAGTAGATGTGTCTAGAGGGGGGTGATTAGACACTTAGTGCTAAAGTTGAAATTTTTAGGCCTTTTTGGTTTGAGTGGAGTTTTAGGCACAATTTCAACATACACAATACATATCAAGCAAGCATGCAAAGAGTATATGAGCAGCGGAATGTAAAGCATGCAACTTGCAAGAATGTAAGGGGAAGGGTTTGGAGAATGCAAACGCAATTGGAAACACGGATGTTTTTCCCGTGGTTCGGATAGGTGGTGCTATCCTACATCCACGTTGATGGAGACTTCAACCCACGAAGGGTAACGGTTGCGCGAGTCCACGGAGGGCTCCACCCACAAAGGGTAACGGTTGCGCGAGTCCACGGAGGGCTCCACCCACGAAGGGTCCACGAAGAAGTAACCACCCACAAAGGGTCCACGAAGAAGCAACCTTGTCTATCCCACCATGGCCATCGCCCACGAAGGACTTGCCTCACTAGCGGTAGATCTTCACGAAGTAGGCGATCTCCTTGCCCTTACAAACTCCTTGGTTCAACTCCACAATCTTGTCGGAGGCTCCCAAGTGACACCTAGCCAATCTAGGAGACACCACTCTCCAAGAAGTAACAAATGGTGTGTAGGTAATGAACTCCTTGCTCTTGTGCTTCAAAATGATAGTCTCCCCAACACTCAACTCTCTCTCATAGGATTTGGATCTGGTGGAAAGAAGGTTTGAGTGGAAAGCAACTTGGGGAAGGCTAGAGATCAAGATTCATATGGTAGGAATGGAATATCTTGGCCTCAACACATGAGTAGGTAGTTCTCTCTCAGAAATAGGATGCTGGAAGTGTAGGCTTAGTCTGATGGCTCTCTCCACGAATGAAGAGGAGGTGGAGGGGTATATATAGCCTCCACACAAAATCCAACCGTTACACACAGTTTTCCAATCTCGGTGGGACCGAATCAACAAACTCGGTCGGACCGAAAAGGTAAACCTAGTGACCGTTAGAGATTTCGGTGGGACTGACATGCAACTAGGTAGGACCGATATGGTTAGGGTTTGGGCATAACGTAATCTCGGTGAGACCGATTACTCAAACTCGGTGAGACCAATTTTGGTAATAAGCTAACCAGAGAGTTGGTCAGGCAAACTCGGTGGGACCGATTTGCTCTTTCGGTGAGACCGAAAAGTTAGAAAAAGGAAACACTGAATTTACATTGCAATTTGAGTGGGACCGATTCGCTTTTTCGGTGAGACCGAAAAGTTACGAAAGGGAAACAGAGAGTTTGCAATCCCATCTTGGTGAGACCGAGATCCCTATCGGTACAAACGAATTTCTAGGGTTTGGTAGTGGCTTATGACAAGTGAAACTCGGTGGCGTCGGATAGAAAGAATCGGTAGGACCGAGTTTGGCTTAGGGTTTAGGTCATATGTGGATATGGGAAAGTAGCTGAGGATTTTGGAGCATATCACTAAGCACATGAAGCAAGAGGCTCATTAAGCAACACCTCATCCCTCCTTGATAGTATTGGCTTTTCCTATGGACTCAATGTGATCTTGGATCACTAAAATGTAAAATGAAGAGTCTTGAGCTTGAAGCTTTTAGCCAATCCTTTGTCCTTAGCATCTTGAAGGAGTTCCCACAACCTTTAGTCCATGCCACTCCATTGTTGAACTTATCTGAAACATGCTAGATAGAAATGTTAGTCCAACAAGAGATATGTTGTCATCAATTATCAAAACCACCTAGGGAGCACTTGTGCTTTCAATCTCCCCCTTTTTGGTAATTGATGGCAACATACATCAAAGCTTTAGATAAAGATATAAAGAACAACAAGTAAAGCTTTGGAAGGACATGTAACAAGCATAGGCTCCCCCTACATGTATGCACTCATGTAAATATGAAATATAGAGGCATGTGAGAGCATAACCATGACAGAGTAGGCAATGTGTTACATGTATCTTGGCCATATGCATCAGAGCAAAAGATTATCAAGGAAAATACCTTCATGCTCATGAGTCGTTCTTGCAAACAGTATGTACATAAGCAAGAACTCCTCATACTCATGATTTGATGCATATACTTACCTTGTGGTCTTGAGTTGGCTTAGGATGGAATGAACCTACACAAACAAGGTTAGATAACACAGGTACATCCACTAGCCAGAGCAAACAAAAGAAACCACAAGAATACCAAGACTGGGATGACATGTAGAGAGTAAGTACTAGGTACTATATTGAATTGTAACATCCCAAATTTTCAATTTGGAATGTTATACACTAGATCATATGCATATCATATTTTCTTGCATTTTGGTTGATCCTAGAAATTTCACGCAACTCAAGGACCCTCGGAGAGAGTTGGAGATTTCGTTATTTTCATATTTGAGAGTTCTCTCGAATTTTGAAAATAGGATCATTTGATTTATTTATTTTATCTTCAATAATTTTTCCGGTGTCAAAATATATGAGAGAGGGAATAATATGACTTTCCCAAATTTAGGAAAAATGAAGATATAATAAATAGATCAATTTTGCTTTCCGGTGTTTATTTGCATTTTATTTGGATAGGGAAAATGCGCGTTTTCAAAAATTGCATTTTAGGTCCGGAGAAAAGTTCATTTTGTTCGGCTCATTTTTAGGAGTCGGGGAAAATTTACTTTAGATTTTTCGGAGTTCGTTTAGATCCCTTTTTTGTTTTTTTTCTGCGCGAGGAAACTATTTTTAAAAAGAAAAATTTGAGCAGCGCCTTGGGCCAAAGGCCCAAGCCAAGGCCACCGCCCCAGGGAGCCGCGCGTGCGCTTGCCAGGCGCAAGGCCGCCGCCGCCTCTGCCTCTTAGCCGAATCCTTTATGGATTCTAGGCTTTAGCCCCTCCCCTTTCCTTATTCCGTTTATTTTCTAGATCTTTCCTACTCCTATTCTAATTCCTTGTCCTCTACCCCAAGTAAAACCCTCCCCTCCCCAATATAAATACCCAAGCACCCCCCCCTCTAAACACATCAAATCAAAGCTCTCCTCCACACCGCGCCTTGCACCGCCGTCGCGCCGCATCACACCGCGCCCTGCGTCACCGCCGTCGCGCCGCCTCACCCGCTCCGCCACCCCACACCCCGCGTCGCCGCCGCACCTTACCGCCGCCGCGCCGCATCACACCGCGCCCTGCGTCACCGCCGCCGCCACCCCACACCCGCGCCGCCGCCGCACCTTGCCCACGCCGCCGCCCTACGCCGACGCCGCCGGAGCCCCTCACCGGAGACCTCGCCAAGGTTGCCCCGCGCTACATCAATTCTTTTTCTCGGATCGTTTTCTTCTAATCGTTCCGATTCTTTTCTTCTCTAAACCGTTCCGGTTTTCTAGATCAGTTTTTCGATCGGTTTTTCTTCTCCGAAACCTTAGATCGGATTCGTTTTCTTCTCCGATTTAGTTGCCTTGGACCGTTCGCCGGACCGTTCGTCCTAACGAACGTGATCACCGGATTCTTCTAGGTTAACGAACGTCCGTTCGTTTAACCGTTCTTCTTTTTCTTTTCGTCGGATTTATTCCGCGATCGCGATCTCAGATCCGATCTTCTTTCTAGTCTTTCTTTTCGCTCGTTTATCGGAATCAGGTGATTCAAGCGCCTGGAGTTTCATCTCGAAACCGGCGTTCCGTCTAATCAACTTGAACAAGCTTTTGTTACAGTAAAATTTTGACCTAGATTCAACTTGCTAGAACCGAGTTGTTTTCTTCCGCCGTTTGTTTTTCGTTCTTTCTTTACAACCGGAGTTCTTAAGTTGAACTACCTGGTTCGTTCTCTTGTTCGAGTTTTACCTGTGCATTAGATGAGTACTTATTGTATGCTTGTTGTTTGTCTGCGATAGATTACCCGGATTGCGCCGCTTGTTACTTCGAAACCCTAGGACTCGCGGATCATCAGCAAGGCAAGTAACACTTTGATCATACCTTTTCTACAACCCATGTTTTATTGCATTAGATCAATCCTCACACATTGCATGATTAGGATCTAATTAAATTGTGGGATGGGAAGTAGATGAGGTAGTACCTATTACCTGTATTATTATGAAACCTTTGGGAGTTACTTCTACGTTTGCTTATTATGCCATGCTATGCTAGTAGACGTGGATTGGGTGAGTGATATCCATGACAGATGTGAGATTGATAATTTTAATGGTTTATCTAAGGTGGAAACTTAAACACACATCTGGGTGGATTGAGGCACCTGATGTCTATCAGGACTTGCCTGTTTTTTTTGGACCGCCACCCAGGCTCAAAGGGATCATAAGATAATTCATGCTAGAAACTTCCGTGTGCAGCCACATGCTACTATGGGCTCTGGCATAGTTGACTAAGTTGTGCGAACTCTTACGGGGTGGACTAGCAGATGTAGGGGATGTAGGTGTACCAGTCTACCCCACATGTAAGGTGCTAGTGCTTCTGAAAGACTATGTCTCGGTCATCCGTTTCTCAAACACAATGTAGTGCGAGAAAACAAACGGAGGCGATCGAGTCATGTGGGGAAAAGTGCGCAACCTCTGCAGAGTAACAAACTAATCATGATTAGCCGTGTCCCCGGTTATGGACAACTTGAGTATCTAGTACTTGAATATCATTGTGAATCTCAACATGTTACTTCTAATTAATGTTATTGGGTTTTAATTACTTTTAATTGGGATTGAGAATGTTGTCAACCATTCTCAATGTTTCACAACCACCATGATTGAAAATAAAATTTATTCCTTTGTAGTAGGGAAAAATTGGCTTTACGCAAAAACTGTAACCATAGAGCTTTCCACCAGCCATATATGCATATAGTATAGCTGTTTCATTCCATTACTCTCTATGTGTTACTTTGCCAGCATATTCCATGTGCTGACCCGTTTTCGGGCTGCAACGTTAATGTTGCAGACTTTTCAGACGACGATTGAGGAGCGTTTAGGTCGTGGTTCTATACTCAGTGATGCCGCTGGAGTTGATGGACCCATTTATCTTCCAAGTCTTCCGCTGTTATCTTTAAAATATGGCCTTAAGTCATATTTATTGTAATAAGTTCTTTTTGAGCCATCGATGTAATAAGTGTGTGATTGCAACTCTGCTATAAAACCTCGATGTACTGTGTGGTGTCAGCATTACTGATCCAGGGATGACATCGTAGCACAGTAGACGTGATCCATTCGGGTCAGGTCGCTACATGAATTCAACATTTCCCCAAGAGTAAAGATATGCAATGAATTTGACTGATTTCTTTCCCTTAGGTGTCTTGCTCCCCCTGAGTCTTACATGGGATATTGGGAGAAGATAGGGAACAGAAAATCAGAGCTGAAAGATACAAATGAACATGTCTTTCCCCCAAAAAAAACATGTGACATCTCTCCTCTTGAACATCAAGCATCTGGGATCCTTGAGTATTTTCTCTCCCCTGGAAATCTCTTTCTCCCCCTTAATACTTTCTCTTGTAGGTTTGGTCCTTGAGACTTTTTCTCTCCCTTGATGTGATCTCTCTCTCCTACAAACTTTGATGTGATCTCTCTCTCTCCCTTTGACATCAATTTCCAAGAAGGGCTTTCTGGAATCTGTCGTATAGGTTTGGTCCTTGAGACTCAGCACAAAGCAAAGGATAAAACTGTGATGCTTGTAGAGGACAAGATTCATTGAGTAGAGCTGGATCAGAAGAAATATAGAACAAGTGGCAAACTGTTTTTCCTATTGCGAAGTCGGTGGCACCGAGTGGTATGTTTCGGTGGCACCGAAAAGATTCGGTTGGACCGAAAATTACAAGTCGGTGAAACCGAGTTCACATAGAAAAACACTTGTCACCTCAGCTCACTAGACATGTAGGATCTCACAAAGATTTGCAATGAATTTAATGCAGAAAATGCAGAACAAAAACAAAGAGAAAAGAAAAGAAACTGAAAGATCTAGATGAAGTTTTTTTTTGTTTTTGAAAAAGAGAAAGAAACTAAACATGCATGAGACAAATGCAATAACACAGAAAAGAACACAAGAGGACTTCATCTAGAGTTGGGCGGTGACATAGTCACCTATGTTAGAGTATATTGACTTAGGAGTCAAGTGAGAACACTTGATCATAGGTCATACTCATCGTTTAAGCTCAAAATGGGGTTACCATTTTTCGTTTAAGCATCTTGATGTATTCACATCTTGTTGAGTTGCTTTGACTCATGTCTTGGAGTAAAGTTTCTCTAAGATGGAATAACATACCTTGGGTGGTGGTGTGGTTCTTGCTCATGTAGTTGAACTTGTGTGGGTGCTCAAGGTTGATGTAGCTCATCAAGAGTTGGGAGCACCACTTGGAGTTTGAGTTCATCTACCTACATGGGTTAGTTCTTGCAAGGAAGAGCACTTGTGTATCCAAAAATGACAATCATGAAGCTCAATCATAGAATTTATCAAAGGATATGTTTGAATGGTTTTGTGCTTCCTTGTCTTCAACCACCATTGTGTAGAGTCTTGGTGATGTAGAGATTGCTCAAGATGTGAGTGAGTCGCAATCTCATGGAATTAGATTCAACCAAGCACCTACATGGGTTAGACAACATGCAAGGTACAAATATATCCAAGACATAAGATAGTTATCATAAGAGATATATCATGGATTAGTCATAAGCTCATGTCTTGCATGTATCCAATGGAGTTTCTACTCCAAGTTCGAAGCATCAATGATTTTCAATTCTCCTCTCAACCTGCAAAACACTTTCTCATCAAGTGGTTTAGTAAATATATCCGCTAATTGCTTATCGGTGCGAACGTGCTTAAGGTTAATGTCACCCTTAGCAACATGATCTCGAATGAAGTGATGACGAACTTCAATATGCTTAGTTCGAGAATGTTGCATAGGATTATGACCAATTTTGATAGCACTTTCATTGTCACAAAGTAGTGGAACATGTTTCACATAAATCCCATAATCTTTAAGAGTTTGGGTCATCCAAATTAATTGAGCACAACATGAACCAGCGGCAATGTATTCCGCTTCGGCGGTGGATAAGGATACCGAGTTTTGTTTCTTGGAAGACCAAGACACAAGAGATCTACCAAGAAATTGACAAGTACCCGAAGTGGACTTTCTATCAATCTTGTCTCCGGCATAATCCGAGTCGGAATAGCCAACAAGATCAAAAGAAGACCTCTTAGGATACTAAATGCCAAAATTTGGTGTATGGATTAAATATCTCACTATCCTTTTCACAGCCTTAAGATGACATTCTTTAGGAGCAGCTTGATATCATGCACACATGCACACACTTAGCATAATATCGGGACGTGAAGCACATAGGTATAACAATGAACCAATCATAGAGCGATAAACCTTTTGATCAACTGGTTCACCATCTTTGGTCAAATCATTATGTCCACTAGTAGGCATGGGTGTAGACATACCTTTGCATTCTTGCATATTGAACTTCTTGAATAAGTCCTTGGTGTACTTTGTTTGAGAGACAAATGTACCTTCCTTAGTTTGCTTGATTTGCAAACCAAGGAAGAATTTGAGTTCACTCATCATAGACATCTCAAACTTCTCTGACATTAGCTTTCCAAACTTTTCACTAAAGAGAGGGTTAGTTGAACCAAATATGATATCATCGACATAAATTTGGCATACAAATAGTTCTCCATTAACCCTTTTAGTAAAAAGAGTAGAATCGATTTTACCAATTTCAAAACCACTTGTAATAAGGAACTTGGTCAAGCATTTATACCATGCTCTAGGAGCTTGTTTAAGACCATAAAGAGCTTTGTGAAGTTTGTAAACATGATTTGGTTTCTTAGGATTGATAAAGCCGGGAGGTTGTTTGACATAAACTTCCTCTTCTATTTCACCATTTAGAAAAGCACTTTTAATGTCCATTTGGTACAAGGAGATATTATGGTGATTAGCATAGGCAAGTAAGATGCGAATGGACTCAAGTCTAGCAACGGGAGCATATGTCTCACCATAGTCCATACCTTCGACTTGTGTGTACCCTTGGGCGATGAGACGTGCTTTGTTGCGAACCACTTGTCCATCTTCATCTTGCTTGTTGTGAAACACCCATTTGGTACCAATGATGTTGTGGTTGTTGTCGGGCTTCTCAACCATTGTCCAAACTTGGTTTCTCTCAAAATTGTGTAGCTCTTCATGCATAGCATTTATCCAATCCGGATCTTCCAATGCTTCTTCAACCTTCATAGGTTCAATGCTAGAGATGAATGAATAGTTTTCACAAAAGTTAGCTAAACGAGTTTTTGAGCGAGTGATTCTCCCGGTTTGTATATCATTGAGGATTTGCTCGACGGGATGATCTTTGGCAATTCTTGCTCGAACTCATGAGAGCTTTTGCTTGGGTCTTTGTTGAACATCTTCTTCATCTTGTTCTTCTTCTTGGCCTTCTTCATTGTTGACATCGTCGTTCTCTTGTCGTGGTGGAGAAAGAGGTTTTTGATGTTCGTCTTGATGCATTTCCTTGTCTTCTTCATCTTGGTGTGTCCCACTTGTGGATGCTTCCGTGTCGATTCTTGGTTCACCTTGTTGTGAAGTAGAAGCTTCCACTTGGACGGATGAAGTACTCTCCTTCACCTTCGTTGGACGAATTTTGCCAATGGACAAGTCTTGGATTGTTTCTGAAGGGTCTTTGTCCACTACATCAATTGGCAATTGCTCTACTTGTGAGCCATTAGATTCATCAAACTTCACATCTACCGTCTCTTCAACCTTCCGGGTGAGATTGTTGTAGACACGGTAATTGTGAGAGTTTGAGCCATAACCAAGTAGAAAACCTTCATGAGATTTAGGAGCAAACTTTGAACGACGATGCTTGTCAAGAATGTAACACTTTGAGCCGAATACTCGAAAGTATCCAACTTGGGGTTTGTTACCGGTGAGGAGCTCGTATGCTGTCTTGCCGAGTAGCTTGTGAAGATACAAGCGATTTGTTGCGTGACAAGCTGTCTCAACCGCTTCTGCCCAAAAGTGCTTCGGCGTCTTGTATTCATCAAGCATCGTTCTTGCCATTTCGATGAGCGTCCGGTTCTTCCTCTCAACAACTCCATTTTGTTGAGGTGTGTACGTAGCCGAGAACTCGTGTGAAATCCCTTCTTCGTCAAGAAAGGTGTCCACATTTGCGTTCTTGAACTCCGTTCCGTTGTCACTCCGAACCTTCTTGATCTTCACGTCAAACTGATTTTGGGCCTTCCTAGCGAAGTTTCTGAAGATCTTCTGGACCTGCGACTTGTCATTAAGAAAGAACACCCATGTAAATCTTGAAAAATCGTCAACTATAACTAGACCAAAAGAATTTCCACCGAGACTCTTGTAGGCGTTGGGACCAAAAAGATCCATATGAAGTAGCTCGAGTGGCCTCCTTGTGGTCATGATGTTCTTCACGGGACGTCTTCCTCCAACCTATTTACCTGCTTGACAAGCACTGCAAAGTCTATCCTTATCAAATATGACATCGTTAACTCCAAGGATATGATTTCCTTTAATAAGCTTGTCAAGGTTTCTCATGCCAACGTGACCTAGTCGTCTATGCCACAACCAACCTTTTGAGGATTTAGCAATAAAGCAAGTTTTAGGTTGTGCCTTTTTAGAGAAATCGACAATGTAAAGATCACCTCTACGCATACCGGTAAAGACCATTTTATGATTGTCTCGACAAAATACTTGGCAATCTACCTCAGTAAATAGGACATTCAAACCGAAATCAGCAAGTCTAGATACTGAAAGTAAGTTGTAGCCAAGAGATTCAACGAGCATGACATTTTGAATGGAACTATCATGTGAGATGGCCACCTTACCAAGGCCAACCACTTTACCCTTTGAATTATCACCAAAGGTGACATATTTTCGAGGGCCGTCATTTTCAGCAAGCTCACGAAACATCTCTTCATCTCCGGTCATATGATCAGTACATCCACTATCAAGAACCCATTCCTTTCCTCCTGATTCATATCCCCGAAGATTTTCCATAAGACCAAAATGTCTCATTGCATCATCAAGATCGAAGTCACTATCATCATCATCATAGTATCCATGTTCATCATGATCTTGTGACTCATCATTTCCTAGAGAGGGTAATTCATTAGATAAATGATCATCAAAGTGGTCACTTTTATGAATCCTTATAGCTTCGAATATGATATCACTAATGATTCCAATATCTCCTTTAGCATGCTTAAGATTGGTAAGTTCAAATAGACAATTACCAAAACTAGGATCACTAGAGTTCATCTTACTCAAGGCAATAGATTTATGGAGAATTTCATCCAAAGTTTTCAAGGAATGATCGGGAAATCGTTCCTCAAGAATTTTCCATATAGTATAGGCACAATTAAGAGTAGGCAAACTAGCAATCAAATTTTTGGGCAATCCTCTAATGATGAGCTCAATAGTTCTAAGATTGCGAATCATGTCAATATGTTCATCTAGGGTAGGATGCAAAGGATCAATATGAGGTGCACAAGGACTAGCAATATACTTGTTCAAATGATATTGATTGAAAATTACAAGCATCTCATTTTTCCACTCATGAAAATACTCTCCATCAAGAATAGGCACTCTATGTCTAAGACTCCCTAAAGTAGACACATCCATCTTCCTCCAATGGTGATTAAACCAAGGCAATGGAGACCAAAGCTCTGATACCACTTGTAGGATCTAGAAGTAGATGTGTCTAGAGGGGGGGGTGATTAGACACTTAGTGCTAAAGTTGCAATTTTTAGGCCTTTTTGGTTTGAGTGGAGTTTTAGGCACAATTTCAACATACACAATACATATCAAGCAAGCATGCAAAGAGTATATGAGCAGGGGAATGTAAAGCATGCAACTTGCAAGAATGTAAGGGGAAGGGTTTGGAGAATTCAAACGCAATTGGAGACACGGATGTTTTTCCCGTGGTTCGGATAGGTGGTGCTATCCTACATCCACGGTTGATGGAGACTTCAACCACGAAGGGTAACGGTTGCGCGAGTCCACGGAGGGCTCCACCCAAAGGGTAACGGTTGCGCGAGTCCACGGAGGGCTCCACCCACGAAGGGTCCACGAAGAAGCAACCACCCACAAAGGGTCCACGAAGAAGCAACCTTGTCTATCCCACCATGGCCATCGCCCACGAAGGACTTGCCTCACTAGCGATAGATCTTCACGAAGTAGGCGATCTCCTTGCCCTTACAAACTCCTTGGTTCAACTCCACAATCTTGTCGGAGGCTCCCAAGTGACACCTAGCCAATCTAGGAGACACCACTCTCCAAGAAGTAACAAATGGTGTGTAGGTAATGAACTCCTTGCTCTTGTGCTTCAAATGATAGTCTCCCCAACACTCAACTCTCTCTCATAGGATTTGGATCTGGTGGAAAGAAGGTTTGAGTGGAAAGCAACTTGGGGAAAGCTAGAGATCAAGATTCATATGGTAGGAATGGAATATCTTGGCCTCAACACATGAGTAGGTAGTTCTCTCTCAGAAATAGGATGCTGGAAGTGTAGGCTTAGTCTGATGGCTCTCTCCACGAATGAAGAGGAGGTGGAGGGGTATATATAGCCTCCACACAAAATCCAACCGTTACACACAGTTTTCCAATCTCGGTGGGACCGAATCAACAAACTCGGTCGGACCGAAAAGGTAAACCTAGTGACCGTTAGAGATTTTCGGTGGGACTGACATGCAACTCGGTAGGACCGATATGGTTAGGGTTTGGGCATAACCTAATCTCGGTGAGACCGATTACTCAAACTCGGTGAGACCGATTTTGGTAATAAGCTAACCAGAGAGTTGGTCAGGCAAACTCGGTGGGACCGATTTGCTCTTTCGGTGAGACCGAAAAGTTACAAAAAGGAAACACTGAATTTACATTGCAATTTCGGTGGGACCGATTCGCTTTTTCGGTGAGACCGAAAAGTTACGAAAGGGAAACAGAGAGTTTGCAATCCCATATCGGTGAGACCGAGATCCCTATCGGTACAACCGAATTTCTAGGGTTTGGTAGTGGCTTATGACAAGTGAAACTCGGTGGCGCCGGATAGAAAGAATTGGTAGGGCCGAGTTTGGCTTAGGGTTTAGGTCATATGTGGATATGGGAAAGTAGCTGAGGATTTCGGAGCATATCACTAAGCACATGAAGCAAGGGGCTCATTAAGCAACACCTAATCCCTCCTTGATAGTATTGGCTTTTCCTATGGACTCAATGTGATCTTGGATCACTAAAATGTAAAATGAAGAGTCTTGAGCTTGAAGCTTTTAGCCAATCCTTTGTCCTTAGCAACTTGAAGGAGTTCCCACAACCTTTAGTCCATGCCACTCCATTGTTGAACTTATCTGAAACATGCTAGATAGAAATGTTAGTCCAACAAGAGATATGTTGTCATCAATTATCAAAACCACCTAGGGAGCACTTGTGCTTTCAGGGGTGCCCCCCTCCCCCGTATATAAAGGAAGGGAGCAGGAGGCCGGCAAACAAGGGGCGTGCCAGGGAGAGGGGAGTCCTACTAGGACTCCAGTCCTAGTAGGATTCGGCCCCACCCTTTTTTCCTTCTACTGGAGGGGGAAAAGGGGAAGGGGAGGGAGTAGGAGAAGGAAAGGGGGTTGGTGCCCCCTTCCCAAGTCCAATTCGACCTCCTCCCTCGTGGGGGGCGCACCAGCCTCTTGTGGGCTGGTTAGCATCCCTCCTATGGCCCATAAGGCCCATATCTTTGCCCGGGCGGTTCTGGTAACCGCCCGGTACTTTAAAAAATGCCCGAATCACTCGGAACCATTCCGATGTCCGAATGCAACCTTACAATATATGAATCTTTACCTCTCGACCATTTCGCGACTCCTCGTCATGTCCGTGATCTCATCCGGGACTACAAACAAACTTCGGTCATCAAATCACATAACTCATAATACAAATCGTCATCGAACGTTAAGCGTGCGGACCCTACAGGTTCGAGAACTATGTAGACATGACCGAGACACATCTCCGGTCAACAACCAATAGCGGAACCTGGATGCTCATATTGTCTCCTACATATTCTATGAAGATCTTTATCAGTCAAACCGCATAACAACATACGTTGCTCCCTTTGTCATCGGTATGTTACTTGCCCGAGATTTGATCGTCGGTATGACCATACCTAGTTCAATCTCGTTACCGGCAAGTCTCTTTACTCATTCCAGAGTGCATCGTCCCGCAACTAACTCATTAGTCACATTGCTTGCAAGGCTTATAGTGATGTGCATTACCGAGAGGGCCCAGAGATACCTCTCCGACAATTGGAGTGACAAATCCTAATCTCGATCTATGCCAACTCAACAAACACCATCGGAGACACCCGTAGAGCATCTTTATAATCACCTAGTTATGTTGTGATGTTTGATAGCACACTAAGTGTTCCTCCGGTATTCGGGAGTTGCATAATCTCATAGTCATAGGAACATGTATAAGTCGTGAAGAAAGCAATAGCAATAAACTAAACGATCATAGTGCTAAGCTAATGGATGGGTCTTGTCCATCACATCATTCTCTAATGATGTGATCCCGTTCATCAAATGACAACACATGTCCATGGTCAGGAAACATAACCATCTTTGATTAATGAGCTAGTCAAGTAGAGGCATACTAGGGACACTCTGTTTTGTCTATGTATTCACACATGTACTAAGTTTCCGGTTAATACAATTCTAGCATGAATAATAAACATTTATCATGATATAAGGAAATATAAATAACAACTTTATTATTGCCTCTAGGGCATATTTCCTTTAGTCTCCCACTTGCACTAGAGTCAATAATCTAGTTCACATCACCATGTGATTTAACACCAATAGTTCACATCACCATGTGATTAGTTCACATCGCCATATGACTAATACCCAAAGGGTTTTACTAGAGTCAATAATCTAGTTCACATCGCTATGTGATTAACACCCAAAGTGTACTAAGGTGTGATCATGTTTTGCTTGTGAGAGAAGCTTAGTCAATGGGTCTATCACATTCAGAGCTGTATGTATTTTGCAAATTTTCTATGTCTAGAATGCTCAGTGTGGAGCTACTCTAGCTAATTGCTCCCACTTTCAATATGTATCTAGATTGAGAGTCAGAGTCATCCGGAGCAGTGTGAAAGCTTGCATCAGCGTAACTCTTTACGACGAACTCTTTATCACCTCCATAACCGAGAAGTATCTCCTTAGTCTTCTAAGGATAATTTTGACCGCTGTCAAGTGATCCACTCCTGGATCAATATTTTACCCCCTTGCCATACTCATGGCAAGGTACACAATAGGTTTGGTACACAGCATAGGATACTGTATAGAACCTATGGCTGAGGCATAGGGAATGACTTTTATTCTCTTTCTATTTTCTGCCATGGTCATGTTTTGAGTCTTACTCAATTTTACACCTTGCAATACAGGCAAGAACTTCTTCTTTGACTGTTCCATTTTGAATTACTTCAAAAATCTTGTTAAGGTATGTACTCATTGAAGAATCTTATCAAGCATCTTGATCTATCTCTATATGTAAGTAGCTTCACCGAGGTCTTTCTTTGAAAACTCCTTTAAAACACTCCTTTATGCTTTCCAGAAAATTCTACATCATTTTCGATCAACAATATGTCATTCACATATACTTATCAGAAAGGTTGTAGTGCTCCCACTCACTTTCTTGTAAATACAGGCTTCACCGCAAGTCTGTATAAAACTATATGCTTTGATCAACTTATCAAAGCGTATATTCCAACTCCGAGATGCTTATACCAGTCCATAGATGGATCGTTGGAGCTTGCACATTTTGTTAGCACCTTTAGGATTGACAAAACCTTTTGGTTGTATCATATACAACTCTTCTTTAATAAATCCATTAAGGAATAAAATTTTGATATCCATTTGTCAGCTTCATAAAATGTGGCAAATGCTAACATGATTCAGACAGACTTAAAGCATCGATACGAGTGAGAAAATCTCGTCGTAGTCAACATCTTGAATTTGTCAAAAACCCTGTTCGACAAGTCGTGCTTTGTAGATAGTAACACTACTATCAGCGTCTGTCCTCCTCTTGAAGATCCATTTATTCTCAATGGCTTGCCGATCATCGGGCAAGTTCACCAAAGTCCACACTTTGTTCGCATACATGGATTCTATCTCAGATTTCAAGGCCTCAAGCCATCTGTCGGAATCTGGGCTCATCATCGCTTCCTCATAGTTCGTAGGTTCATCATGGTCTAGCAACATGACTTCCCGTAAGTGCATCTAGTGCCACCCCTAGTTGGTTTTGGAGTATTGACAACAAACTTGGTTGAGGGACTAATGTGCTTGTGAGAATTGTAGGATAACACAGGTAGTAGTCCCTCATTGATTCGGTTTACCTACCAGAGACAACCCCTAAAAATGTGTGAAGACATTGAAGACAATGGTGGTCTGTGAAGATATTCACATTGAAGACTATGACATAAGAAGACATCGCGTGAAGACTATGGAGTGCGAAGACATAGTTGTTTCATAGTTCCTTTTCTTCTTTGTTGAGTCATAGGAACCACCGTAATGTTAAGTGGGGTCCAAGTGAACTAAGTCAGAGTGAGTAATGTGATGCTCAACCAAATCCTATGTCTTCGAGCGAAGACAATGAGATCAAATCTTATCCAGAGTTGGATGAGTCAGCTTTACTTGTAGCCCAAGTCAAGCTGTTGCGTGTGTTTGAAATCTGACCATTGGACACGTGTCAGTTCCTTAGTGACATAGGGTCATTTCAGACAAATCAGGTCGGGTTGCCTCCTGGCTATAAATAGCCCACCCCCTACACCATAAATTGGTGGCTGCTCAGAGTTAGTACACAGCTTTTGTCGTTTGAGAGAAACACACCTCCGAAGCATTTGAGAGAGAGATCCTTGCAAGGACAAATCCCAAAACACCCAGAGCCAAAGAGTATTAGGCATCACTGAAGTCTTTCTGTCCGCGTGATCTTAAGACTTGTTACACTTGAGGACTGTGAATCCTCCATCCGGATAGGCGCCGCGTTCTGAGCATCCAAGAGTCATTGTGGATCGTCGGTGAACGAAGTCTGTGAAGGTTTGGAATTCTACCTTGAAGACTTACCAGAGTGGTTGGGAGAGGACTGTGTGTCCTTAGCTCAAGGGGAATAAGGTGAAGATGCGGTCTTCTGAGTTGAATCTCAGCCTCCCTAACCAGACGTACAGTTGTCACAGCAACTGGAACTGGTCTACCAAATTCACGTCCTCTCCAAGCAACTGGTTATATCCTTCTCATCTCTTTAATTTATAGTTGTCTTCGTGAAGTCATTGCCTGCTTGCGTGGTCTGATTGACTTCACTATGTGAAGACTGTTGTTGTTTGGCTTCATACTATCTTCCATCCTGATCCATACTACCTAGCTACTGATAGTCTTCGTGCTTTCACTTCATTGCTTACTTGACTATGGCTTGTCTAGTGTAGTCTACCTTCAGCTACATATCAATAGGTTCATTTATATTGTTTGTCTTCAAAGCCCTCGTGTTTTGAAGACTTACATAAAAATCGCCAATTCACCCCCCCTCTAGTCGATAACTAGCACTTTCACTTCTAGGATAGGATTACCGTACCACTCTGGTGCGGATCGTACTTTGGTTGACCTATGAGGTTGGGTAGTAACTTGATTTGAAGTTTCATGATCATCATCATTAACTTCCTCACTAATTGGTGTAGGCATCACTGGAACTGATTTCAGTGATGAGCTACTTTCCAGTTTGAGAGAAGGTACAATTACCTCATCAAGTTCTACTTTCCTCCCACTCACTTCTTTCGAGAGAAACTCCTTCTCTAGAAAGGATCCACTCTTAGCAACAAAGATCCTGCCTTCGGATCTGTGATAGAAGGTGTACCCAACAGTTTCTTTTGGGTATCCTATGAAGATGCACTTCTCCTATTTGGGTTTGAGCTTATCAGGCTGAAACTTTTTCACATAAGCATCGCAACCCCAAACTTTAAGAAACGACAGCTTAGGTTTCTTGCTAAACCACAGTTCATATGGTGTCATCTCAATGGATTTTTAGACGGTGCCCTATTTAACGTGAATGCAGCTATCTCTAATGCATAACCCCAACACGATAAAGTTTGATATGTTTGCTTTTGTGCCTTCTGTAGGCGCCTATGGGGGCATATTCACTGCATGGATGAGTTCGGTATTCACAGGTGTTCCTGTGTTTTCTGAATCTTTTGCTCTTGGCGTCAGACTCACTTCCACGCAATCCACTAATTCGTGGACGCTAGTGAACGTGTATGGCCCTTGTACGGACCTGAATAGGACGTTGTTTACTTCCTGGCTCTTCGACATTAACATACCCCGTGGTGAAGATTGGCTTATCATAGGAGACTTTAACTTCATTAGAGCGCCAGATAGCCATAACAGGGGAGGGGGACGCTAATGATATGATGCTCTTTAATGAATTCATCCGAAAGAAGTCTCTGGTGGAGTTACCAATCAAAGGGCGATCTTACACATGGAGTAATATGCAAACTAACCCCCTGCTTGAGAAACTAGATTGGCATTTCACATCGGTTGATTAGGCGGCTAAATACCCAAACACAGTGGTTATGCCCCACGGTAAACCCACGTCTAATCATGTCCCTTGCTATGTGAGCATTCAGTCCAAATGTAACATCCCAAATTTTCAATTTGGAATGTTATACATAGGTCATCATTGCATATCATATTTTATTGCATTTTGGTTGATCCTAGAAGTTCTAAGCAACTCAAGGACCCACGGAGAGAGTTGGGAATTTCGTTATTTTCATATTTGAGTTTTTTCTCAAATTTTGAAAAGAGGATCGTTTGGTTTTAATTATTTTTCTCTTCAAATATTTCTAATATGAAAAATAAAAGAGAGGGGATAAAATGACTTCTCCAAATAAAGAAATATTGGAGGAAAAATATTAAAATCAAATAAGTATTTTATTTGGACTTTTATTACTATTTTATTTGAATTACGAAAAATATGCGTTTTTCAAAATTGAATTAGAGGCCCAAAAAATGTTCACTTTGTCCACAATATTATAAGAGGACCGTGAAAATTTATTTCAGGATTTTTGGATTCTGTATAGTTTTTCTTTTATTAGTTTTTCCGCGTCAAGATTATTTAAGAAAAAAACGTAAACCGACCTAACGGGTTGTGACCGTCCCGGACACCTCGCCCCGGCCGGCCCTTTAAAGGTCGAGGCCTCGCCCCGCCAGCCCAGCCGCCCTGCCCCCGCAAACCCTAGCACCGCCGCCGCCGTTCCCCACCGCCGCCGTCGCGCGAAGCCGCCACCGCGACGCTGCCACCCCGCGGAGCCGCCGCCTGTCGTCGCCGCCACCCCGTTGCCTCGCCGCCGCCGTTCCCCGCTGCCCGCCGCCACTGATCCCGTCGTTGCCGAGGTAGCCGCCGCCGCCGACTCGGTTTTCTCGGGAAAACCGTCGGTTTTTTTAATCCCTAGATCTAGTTTTTTTAGTCTTAGTTCAGTTTTTTTGGTTTAGTTAAATAGCGGACATTCGTCCATACGTTCGTTTTAACGAATGCTATTCGTCAATTAGCCACAGACAGCGAACGTTTGTTCGTCAGCCTATTCGTCTCGTTTTTTTCAGGGTTTTTTCGCGATTATTTTCGATCGCAATTTCTGCCCTGATCTTCTTTTTAGTTTATCTTTTCGCTCGTTTATCCAAATCGGGTGAAACAAGCCCCTAGATCTTTGTCTCGAAGCCCTCTTTCTGTTTAACCAACTTGAAAAAGATTTTGGTAATGTAAAATTTGACTTTAGTCCAGATTAGTAAACAGATCTTGTTTCTTTCGTAGTTTGAGTTTTGTTGCTCCGTTTGATTTGATTCTTTTTGCAAACCAGAGTTCTTCAGTTGAACTTTCTGGTTAGATCTTCTTATTTGAGTTTTGTCCGTGCTTTTAGTTGAGTGCTTATGTATGCTATTGTTTGTTTGCGATAGAATTCCCGGAGTGTGAAGCGTGCTACTACGAGTCTCTAGGTTTTGCAGATCATCAGCAAGGCAAGTAACACTTTGATCATATCCCTTTATTACCTAGTTTTTATGCATTAGTTTCAACCCTCAAACATTGCATGAGTAGGGTCTCTTAACTTGTGGGTTTGGGAAGTAGATGATGAGGTAGAACCTATTGCCCTTTTATTATCAAACTCTTGGGAGTTACTTCTACGTTATGCTACTTATTGCCATGCTATGCTCGTAGACGTGGTTTGGGTTTGAGAGTATCCATGACAGATGTGAGATTGTTAATTAATGGTTAACATAAGGTGGCTACTTAAATACACATCTGGGTGGATTGGTTGCGGGCCCCTGGAAAATCCAGTGTTATCCTAGGATATCCCGAAGTACCCGTGTGATCATCCTATGGTTCGCCACCAGGCTCAAAGGGATCATAAGATCACTCATGCTAGAAACTTCCGTGTGCAGCCACAAGCTATTATGGGCTCTAGCATAGTTGACTAGGTTGCATGACCTCTTCTAGTGGTAGGCTAGCAGATGTAGGGGATGTAGGTTGGTACTGTCTACCCAGGGTTAGAGTTAATGCTTCTGAAAGATTGTGTCTCGGTCATCCGTTTCTCAAACAACATGTAGTGCGAGAAATCCAATGGAGGAGATCGAGTCTTGTGGGGAAAAGTGCAGAAACCTCTGCAGAGTGTACAAGCTAATCATGGTTAGCCATGTCCCCGGACATGGACAACTTGAGTATCTGGTACTTGAATTATTGATTTGATCTCATCACTCTAAATAAATTTTCTTGGGATTTTAATGATTACTTTAATGGGGATTGAGTTGGAGGAACCTTCTCAATGTTTCAACTACGATGCTAGTTAAATAAAATATATTCCTTTGTTGTAGGAAAAAATTGGCTTTTCGCAAAACATTATAACCATAGAGCCTCCACCAGCCATAATTGCATGTAGTGATAGTATTTATTCTATTCATTGATCTACTGTGTTATTATGCCAGCATATTCCATGTGCTGACCCATTTCGGGCTGCAATGTATCATGTTGCAGACTTCTCAAACGACGAGTAAGGTGCCATAAGTCCTTTGTCATGCACTCAGCTATGCCGTTGGAGTTGATGGACTCACTTTATCTTCCAAGCCTTCCGCTGTTATCTTATTTACATGGCCTTAAGCCATATTTATTGTAATAAGTTCTCTTTTGAGACATTCGATGTAATAAGTGTGTGATTGCTACTCTGTTATAAATCCTTTGAGTATTGTGTGTGTCAGCATTACCGATCCAGGGATGACACTGAAGCACAGAGACTTGACCGTCTGAGGTCGGGTCGCTACAAGATGGTATCAGAGCACACGCTGAATGTAGGACACGGCCACTAAGATGAGCCATAGGTCACTCTTCTCTACTCATTTCTGACTCCTCTCCATTTTCTACACTATAGGATGGCGCAGACGAGGAATAAGTTTACATAGCCGAATGAAGACACGCCTTTTGGACGACACTTGAAGGAAGTCACTAGGTACCTGAACATTGGGATACCAAGCTTCACCAGGACCTACACCGCCACACTACCAGAAGAGGACCATTGGATGATTTGATTTCAAGTCCCAGGAAGGACATTCACTCCAGTAACGGAGCCCATAGAGTTTTCCTTTGATGCACCAACCTGGAGTCTAGGAAAGAGCATGGCAGCCCACATCGCCATGGGACGCATTGGCGAAGTTTATCACAAGGAGCTTAAGGACACTATCTACCAGATATGTGGGCGCTAAGATGAGCAATGGGAGATGATCAGCACCAGGAAGGACAGGTCCATTGCAGCTTTCATCCAGGAGCTAAACCAGCACATTCGTCGACAGGAGAATCAGATGTGCGCAAGCATGATAGATTGGAAGAAGGCATTAACCAGGAACATGGAGCTGGAAGAGGAACTCAAGTCTACACGCGACGGATACGAGGAGGAAATCATCATACTAGTGGAGAAGAATGACGACCTGACAAGGAAGCTAGGAGTACTCATGGGAGACCCCGCGCCAGGAGGAGAAGACGACGAACCCAAGGAGATTCGTTCTGAAGACTACATCATCATCGACGACACCGACTCCGACCCCAGTGATGATGATTATGAAGACGAAGCTGGAGCAGATATCATGGAATCTTCTACCGATCAAAATTTCTAGTAGACCACCATATTATTAGTAGTATTCCCCCTGTGTATATATTAGTAGTCCAAGAACTGTAACGATAGTTAGATCGATTGTATGCCCTTGATTGATATTGTTTTGGAGTGATATTGATTGCATTTGTCTCATGTGGATATGGGTAGTGCTTTCTCATTAGACCTCATTCTATTCTAATCTCTCCCCTTTAAACCCATCAGATGCCTCCGAGATGTGACCCCGGATTTGCCTTCCCACCGGAGCTCACTCAGTTGATCCAGCAGCAAAATACACTGATGTAGTTGCTAGTTCAGAATCAGGGCAATAACAACAACAACAACCCACCGCCACCACCTCCAGTTGACAACTTAGCCCGTTTTTTTAGGTTACAACCACCGGTGTTTTCCAGTAGCACCGAGCCCATAGTTGCGGATGACTGGCTACGTAGGATTGGAAGGGAGTTAACCACTGCCAGTTGCACAAATGCCGAGAAGGTGCATTTTGCCGCACACCAATTGGATGGACCCGCAGCCGCATGGTGGGAGAATTACACAGCCACTTTCCCTATAGCCAATGTTACTTGGGAGCTGTTTCAGCAAGCATTCTGCACTGCTCATACCTCGACTGGAGCTATGAGCATGAAGAAGTGTGAGTTTCGCAACTTACGCCAGGGCAACTGTACTGTAGGGTAGTACGTGGAGGAGTTCAGTACGTTAGCCTGCTATGCCCCAAATGACGTGGCCACCGATGCCGCGAAACAGGAGAAGTTTATGGAAGGGCTGAATGATCAGATGAGTATGCAGTTGATGGTGGCAACATTTAACAACTACCAGGAGTTGGTAGACAAGGCTATTATGATTGAAGGGAAGCAACAGCAGATTGAGAGACGCAAAAGGAAGTATGGACAAGGGAAGTACAATCCAGGAGCTCAGCAGAAACCCCATTTCACCCCGAACCTGGGAGGATTTACCCATAACCATGGAGGCCATACCCACAATGGAGGAAGTTCGCATAACCACAATGGCTCCAAGAATGGAAACGGGAATGGAGCAAGCAGCAATCAGAACCGCTCTGACCCAGCAACGCCCGCCAAGAAGGATCTAAGTCACATTACTTGTTTCAAGTGCGGGAAGACTAGACATTACGCCACTGAATGTTTTGAATCAAAGAATGGTAATGGCAATGGAAGCTCTGGGAAGAAGCCCAACCCTTTCAACATGGGACAAGTGAACCACGTGAACGTGGAGGAGGTGGAAGAGCAGCTAGATGCAGTCAGCGGTAAGTTTTTGGTTAAGTCATTTACTGCTCTCGTTCTTTTTGATACTGGTGCATCGCATTCATACATTTCAAGGGGATTTGTGGACAAGTTTAAGTTACCCACCCTAGCCCTTAGGACACCTTTGCTAGTGAGCTCACCCGGTGCAGAGTATATGGCCAGCCGATGGTGCGATCGGTTACCCTTAACCATTGGTAGCCATGTTTTCCCCTCAGACCTTATAATTTTGGAATCACAAGGATTGGATGTGATACTCGGTATGGATTGGCTATTGAAGTATGGAGGAAACATTGATTGCACCAGTAGGTCAATTCTACTCACCACCCCGGAGGGACAAAGGATTAAGTATGTATCCAGGCATACTCCTAAGAGTACTCACGTAAATTCCCTCACGTGACTTGTTCAGGAAGAAGTGCCTGTAGTGAAGGATTACCTAGATGTATTTCCAGAGGAACTACCAGGGATGCCCTCGGATCGATACATTGAGTTTTTGATAGAGTTATTGCAGGCACCAGACCAATATCAAAGAGACCATACTGGATGCCCGCAAATGATCTGGAGGAGATTAAGAAACAGATTAAGGAGTTATTGGAGAAAGGTTACATTCGACAAAGTTTGTCACCATGGGGAGCCCCAGTGCTCTTGGTTGAGAAGAAGGATAAATCTCTGAGAATGGTTGTTGATTATCGTGCATTGAATGAAGTGACAATCAAGAACAAGTATCCACTGCCAATGATCAATGATTTGTTTGACCAGCTGCAAGTGTTGGAAATATGCCCTAGAGGCAATAATAAAATGATTATTATTATATTTCTTTGTTCATGATAATTTTCTATTGTTCATGCTATAATTGTGTTATCCCGAAATCGTAATACATGTGTGAATACATAGACCACAACACGTCCCTAGTGAGCCTCTAGTTGACTAGCTTGTTGATCAAAAGATAGTCATGGTTTCCTGACTATGGACATTGGATGTCATTGATAACGGGATCACATCATTAGGAGAATGATGTGATGGACAAGACCCAATCCTAAGCTTAGCTCAAAGATCGTGTAGTTCGTTTGCTGTAGCTTTTCTGAATGTCAAGTATCATTTCCTTAGACCATGAGATTGTGCAACTCCCGGATACCGTAGGAGTGCCGTGGGTGTGCCAAACGTCACAACATAACTGGGTGACTATAAAGGTACATTACAGGTATCTCCGAAAGTGTCTGTTGGGTTGGCACGAATCGAGACTGGGATTTGTCACTCCGTATGACGGAGAGGTATCTCTGGGCCCGCTCGGTAATGCATCATCATAATGAGCTCAATGTGACCAAGTGGTTGATCATGGGATCATGCATTACGGCACGAGTAAAGTGACTTGCCGGTAACGAGATTGAACTAGGTATTGGGATACCGACGATCGAATCTCGGGCAAGTAACGTACCGATTGACAAAGGGAATTGTATATGGATTGATTGAATCCTCGACATCGTGGTTCATCCGATGAGATCATTGTGGAGCATGTGGGAGCCAACATGGGTATCCAGATCCCGCTGTTGGTTATTGACCGGAGAGGCGTCTCGGTCATGTCTGCATGTCTCCCGAACCCGTAGGGTCTACACACTTAAGGTTCGTTGACGCTAGGGTTGTAGAGATATTAGCATACGGTAACCCAAAAGTTGTTCGGAGTCCTGGATGAGATCCCGGATGTCACGAGGAGTTCCGGAATGGTCCGGAGGTGAAGATTTATATATAGGAAGTCAAGTTTCGGCCATCGGGAGAGTTTCGGGGGTAATCGGTATTGTACCGGGACCACCGGAAGGGTCCCGGGGGTCCAACGGGTGGGGCCACCTATTCCGGAGGGCCCCATGGGCTGAAGTGGGAGGGAAACCAGCCCCTAGTGGGGTGGTGCGCCCCCTTTGGGCCTCCCCTGCGCCTAGGGTTGGAAACCCTAGGGGTGGGGGGCGCCACCCTTGCCTTGGGGGGCAAGGCACCCCCTTGGCCGCCGCCCCCCTAGGAGATTGGCTCTCCTAGGGCAGCCCCCCTAGGCACCCTATATATAGTGGGGGGGAGGGAGGGCAGTCGCACCCTATACTCAGAATGTCTGGGTTGCATAACCGCTTGACTCATCTGGGAGTTAATCTCCCGGATGACGCGGTCATTGACAGAATCTTTCAGTCGCTTCCATCGAGCTACAAGAGCTTTGTGATGAACTTCAATATGCAGGGGATGGAAAAGACCATTCCTGAGGTGTATTCAATGCTGAAATCAGCAGAGGTGGAAATCAAAAAGGAACATCATGTATTGATGGTTAATAAAACCACTAAGTTCAAGAAAGGCAAGGGTAAGAAGAACTTCAAGAAGGACGGCAAGGGAGTTGCCGCGCCCGGTAAGCAAGCTGCCGGGAAGAAGCCAAAGAATGGACCCAAGCCCGAGACTTAGTGTTTTTATTGCAAGGGAAGTGGTCACTGGAAGCGGAACTGCCCCAAATACTTAGCGGACAAGAAGGCCGGCAACACTAAAGGTATATGTGATATACATGTAATTGATGTGTACCTTACCAGTACTCGTAGTAGCTCCTGGGTATTTGATACCGGTGCGGTTGCTCACATTTGTAACTCAAAGCAGGAGCTGTGGAATAAGCGGGGACTGGCGAAGGACGAGGTGACGATGCACCTCGGGAATGGTTCCAAGGTCGATGTGATCGCCATCGGCACGCTGCCTCTATATTTACCTACGGGGTTAGTTTTAAACCTCAATAATTGTTATTTAGTGCCAGCTTGGAGCATGAACATTGTATCAGGATCTCGTTTAATTCGAGATGGCTACTCATTTAAATCCAAGAATAATGGTTGTTCTATTTATATGAGAGATATGTTTTATGGTCATGCTCCGATGGTGAATGGTTTATTCTTAATGAATCTCGAACGTAATGCTACACATATTCATAGTGTGAATACCAAAAGATGTAAGGTTGATAATGATAGTCCCACATACTTGTGGCACTGCCGCCTTGGTCACATAGGTGTCAAACGCATGAAGAAGCTCCATGCAGATGGACTTTTAGAGTCTCTTGATTACGAATCATTTGACACATGCGAACCATGCCTCATGGGTAAAATGACCAAGACTCCGTTCTCAGGAACAATGGAGCGAGCAACCAACTTATTGGAAATCATACATACTGATGTGTGCGGTCCAATGAGTGTTGAGGCTCGCGGTGGCTATCGTTATGTTCTCACCCTCACTGATGACTTGAGTAGATATGGGTATGTCTACTTAATGAAACACAAGTCTAAGACCTTTGAAAAGTTCAAGGAATTTCAGAGTGAGGTTGAGAATCAACGTGACAGAAAAATCAAGTTCTTGCGATCAGATCGTGGGGGAGAATACTTGAGTCACGAATTTGGCACACACTTAAGAAAATGTGGAATAGTTTCACAACTCACGCCGCCTGGAACACCTCAGCGTAATGGTGTGTCCGAACGTCGTAATCGCACTCTATTGGATATGGTGCGATCTATGATGTCTCTTACCGATTTACTGCTGTCATTTTGGGGCTATGCTTTAGAGACTGCCGCATTCACTTTAAATAGGGCTCCGTCGAAATCCGTTGAGACGACACCGTATGAATTATGGTTTGGGAAGAAACCTAAGCTGTCGTTTCTAAAAGTTTGGGATGCGATGCTTATGTCAAGAAACTTCAACCTGAAAAGCTCGAATCCAAGTCGGAAAAATGCGTCTTCATAGGATACCCTAAAGAAACTATTGGGTATACCTCCTAACACAGATCCGAAGGCAAGATCTTTGTTGCCAAGAATGGGTCCTTTCTAGAGAAAGAGTTTCTCTCGAAAGAAATAAGTGGGAGGAAAGTAGAACTTGATGAAGTATTACCTCTTGAATCGGTAAGTGGCGCAGCTCAAGAAAATGTACCTGAGGTGCCTACACCGACTAGAGAGGAAGTTAATGATGATGATCATGAAACTTCAGATCAAGTTACTACTGAACTTCATAGGTCCACGAGGACACGTACTGCACCAGAGTGGTACGGCAACCCTGTCTTGGATATCATGTTGTTAGACAACGGTGAACCTTCGAACTATGAAGAAGCGATGGCGGGCCCGGTTTCCGACAAATGGCTGGAAGCCATGAAATACGAGATAGGATCCATGTATGAAACCGAAGTATGGACTTTGAATGACTTGCCCGATGATCGGCGAGCCATAGAAAATAAATGGATCTTTAAGAAGAAGACAGGCGCGGATGGTAATGTGACCGTCTATAAAGCTCGGCTTGTCGCTAAGGGTTATCGACAAGTTCAAGGGGTTGACTACGATGAGACTTTCTCACCCATAGCGAAGCTGAAGTCCGTCTAAATCATGTTAGCAATTGTCGCATTCTATGATTATGAGATATGGCAAATGGACGTCAAAACAGCATTCCTTAATGGTTTCCTTAAGGAAGAATTATATATGATGCAGCCAGAAGGTTTTGTCGATCCTAAGAATGCTGACAAGGTGTGCAAGCTCCAACGCTCGATTTATGGGCTGGTGCAAGCATCTCAGAGTTGGAACATTCGTTTTGATGAGATGATCAAAGCGTTTGGGTTTACGCAGACTTATGGAGAAGCCTGCATTTACAAGAAAGTGAGTGGGAGCTCTGTAGCATTTCTCATATTGTATGTGGATGACATACTGTTGATGGGAAATGATATAGAATTCTTGGAAAGCATAAAGGCCTACTTGAACAAGTGTTTTCCAATGAAGGACCTTGGAGAAGCTTCTTATATATTAGGCATCAAGATCTATAGAGATAGATCGAGACGCCTCATTGGTCTTTCACAGAGTACGTACCTTGACAAGATATTGAAGAAGTTCAAAATGGATCAGTCAAAGAAGGGGTTCTTGCATGTATTGCAAGGTACGAGATTGAGCACGGCTCAATGCCCGACCATGGCAGAAGATAGAGAAAAGATGAGTGTCGTCCCCTATGCCTCGGCCATAGGGTCTATCATGTATGCTATGCTATGTACCAGACCTGATGTAAACCTTGCCGTAAGTTTGGTAGGAAGGTACCAAAGTAATCCCGGCATGGAACACTGGACAGCGGTCAAGAATATCCTGAAGTACCTGAAAAGGACTAGGGACATGTTTCTCGTGTATGGAGGTGATGAAGAGCTCGTCGTAAAGGGTTACGTCGATGCTAGCTTCGACACAGATCTGGATGACTCTAAGTCACAAACCGGATACGTGTATATTTTGAATGGTGGGGCAGTAAGCTGGTGCAGTTGCAAGCAAAGTGTTGTGGCGGGATCTACATGTGAAGCGGAGTACATGGCAGCCTCGGAGGCAGCACAAGAAGCAGTCTGGGTGAAGGAGTTCATTACCGACCTAGGAGTCATACCCAACGCGTCGGGCCCGATGACTCTCTTCTGTGACAACACTGGAGCTATTGCCCTTGCCAAGGAGCCCGGGTTTCATAGGAAGACCAGGCATATCAAGTGTCGCTTCAACTCCATTCGTGAAAGTGTTCAAAATGGAGACATAGAGATTTGTAAAGTACATACGGACCTGAATGTGGCAGATCCGTTGACTAAACCTCTCCCTAGAGCAAAACATGATCAACACCAGAACTGCATGGGTGTTCGATTCATCACAATGGAACTAGAATATTGACTCTAGTGCAAGTGGGAGACTGTTGGAAATATGCCCTAGAGGCAATAATAAAATGATTATTATTATATTTCTTTGTTCATGATAATTGTCTATTGTTCATGCTATAATTGTGTTATCCCGAAATCATAATACAAGTGTGAATACATAGACCACAACACGTCCCTAGTGAGCCTCTAGTTGACTACCTTGTTGATCAAAAGATAGTCATGGTTTCCTGACTATGGACATTGGATGTCATTGATAATGGGATCACATCATTAGGAGAATGATGTGATGGACAAGACCCAATCCTAAGCTTAGCTCAAAGATCGTGTAGTTCGTTTGATGTAGCTTTTCTGAATGTCAAGTATCATTTCCTTAGACCATGAGATTGTGCAACTCCCGGATACCGTAGGAGTGCCTTGGGTGTGCCAAACGTCACAACGTAACTGGGTGACTATAAAGGTACATTACAGGTATCTCCGAAAGTGTCTGTTGGGTTGGCACGAATCGAGACTGGGATTTGTCACTCCGTATGACGGAGAGGTATCTCTGGGCCCGCTCGGTAATGCATCATCATAATGAGCTCAATGTGACCAAGTGGTTGATCACGGGATCATGCATTACGGCACGAGTAAAGTGACTTGCCGGTAACGAGATTGAACTAGGTATTGGGATACCGACGATCGAGTCTCGGGCAAGTAACGTACCGATTGACAAAGGGAATTGTATACAGATTGATTGAATCCTCGACATCGTGGTTCATCCGATGAGATCATAGTGGAGCATGTGGGAGCCAACATGGGTATCCAGATCCCGCTGTTGGTTATTGACCGGAGAGGCGTCTCGGTCATGTCTGTATGTCTCCCGAACCCGTAGGGTCTACACACTTAAGGTTCGGTGACGCTAGGGTTGTAGAGATATTAGCATACGGTAACACGAAAGTTGTTCGGAGTCCCGGATGAGATCCCAGACGTCACGAGGAGTTCCGGAATGGTCCGGAGGTGAAGATTTATATATAGGAAGTCAAGTTTCGGCCATCGGGAAAGTTTCGGGGGTAATCGGTATTGTACCGGGACCACCGGAAGGGTCCCGGGGGTCCACCGGGTGGGGCCACCTATTCCGGAGGGACCCATGGGCTGAAGTGGGAGGGGAACCAGCCCCTAGTGGGCTGGTGTGCCCCCTTTGGGCCTCCCCCTGCGCCTAGAGTTGGAAACCCTAGGGGTGGGGGGCGCCACCCTTGCCTTGGGGGGCAAGGCACCCCCTTGGCCGCCGCCCCCCCTAGGAGATTGGATCTCCTAGGGCCGGCGCCCCCCCCCTAGGCACCCTATATATAGTGGGGGGAGGGAGGGCAGCCGCACCCAAGCCCCTGGCCTCTCCCTCTCCCTCTCATGACACTCCTCCGTCTCCCTGCGCTTGGCGAAGCCCTGCCGAGATCACCGTTGCTTCCACCACCACGCCGTCGTGCTGCTGGATCTTCGTCAACCTCTCCTTCCCCCTTGCTGGATCAAGTTGGAGGAGACGTCTTCCCAACCGTACGTGTGTTGAACGCGGAGGTGCCGTCCGTTCGACACTTGGTCATCGGTGATTTGGATCACGTCGAGTACGACTCCATCAACCCCGTTCTCTTGAACGCTTCCGCACGCATGTACAAGGGTATGTAGATGCACTCCTCTCTCCCTCATTGCTAGAGGACTCCATAGATTGATCTTGGTGATGCGTAGAAAATTTTAAAATTATGCTACGTTCCCAACAGTGGTATCAGAGCTAGGTCTATGCGTAGTTACTATGCACGAGTAGAACACAAAGTAGTTGTGGGCGTCGATATTGTCAAATATCTTGCCGTTACTAGTCTTATCTTGATTCGGCGGCATTGTGGGATGAAGTGGCCCGGACCAACCTTACACGTACGCTTACGTGAGACTGGTTCCACCGACTGACATGCACTAGTTGCATAAGGTGTCTGGCGGGTGTCTGTCTCTCCCACTTTAGTCGGATCGGATTCGATGAACAGGGTCCTTATGAAGGGTAAATAGAAATTGGCAATTCACGTTGTGGTTTTGGTGTAGGTAAGAAACGTTCTTGCTAGAAACCTATAGTGCACGAGTAGAACACAAAGTAGTTGTGGGCGTCGATATTGTCAAATATCTTGCCGTTAGTAGTCTTATCTTGATTCGGCGGCATTGTGGGATGAAGCGGCCCGGACCAACCTTACACATACGCTTACGTGAGACTGGTTCCACCGACTGACATGCACTAGTTGCATAAGGTGGCTGGCAGGTGTCTGTCTCTCCCACTTTAGTCGGATCGGATTCGATGAACAGGGTCCTTATGAAGGGTAAATAGAAATTGGCAATTCACGTTGTGGTTTTGGCGTAGGTAAGAAACGTTCTTGCTAGAAGCCTATAGCAGCCACGTAAAAACTTGCAACAACAATTAGAGGACGTCTAACTTGTTTTTGCAGCAAGTGTTTTGTGATGTGATATGGCCAAAGGATGTGATGAATGATATATGTGATGTATGAGATGATCATGTTCTTGTAATAGGAATCACGACTTGCATGTTGATGAGTATGACAACTGGCAGGAGCCATAGGAGTTGTCTTTATTTATTTATGACCTGCGTGTCAACATAAACGCCATGTAATTACTTTACTTTATTGCTAAAGCGTTAGCTATAGTAGTAGAAGTAATAGATGACGAGACTGGGTCCGGAACCCGAGGATCATCCTCATAGCTGCCAAGAAAGATTATGTCCTAGAAGCACCGCTAGGTGACGCACCTGTCCCACAGAACCAAGACGTTATGAACGCTTGGCAGTCACGTGCTGATGATTACTCCCTTGTTCAGTGCGGCATGCTTTACATCTTAGAACCGGGGCTCCAAAAGCGTTTTGAGAGACACGGAGCATATGAGATGTTCGAAGAGCTGAAAATGGTTTTTCAAGCTCATGCCCAGGTCGAGAGATATGAAGTCTCTGACAAGTTCTTCAGCTGTAAGATGGAGGAAAATAGTTCTGTCAGTGAGCACATACTCAGAATGTCTGGGTTGCATAACCGCTTGACTCAGCTGGGAGTTAATCTCCCGGATGACGCGGTCATTGACAGAATCCTTCAGTCGCTTCCACCGAGCTACAAGAGCTTTGTGATGAACTTCAATATGTAGGGGATGGAAAAGACCATTCCTGAGGTGTATTCAATGCTGAAATCACCAGAGGTGGAAATCAAAAAGGAACATCAAGTATTGATGGTGAATAAAACCACTAAGTTCAAGAAAGGCAAGGGTAAGAAGAACTTCAAGAAGGACGGCAAGGGAGTTGCCGCACCCGGTAAGCAAGCTGCCGGGAAGAAGCCAAAGAATGGACCCAAGCCCGAGACTGAGTGTTTTTATTGCAAGGGAAGTGGTCACTAGAAGCGGAACTGCCCCAAATACTTAGCGGACAAGAATGCCGGCAACACTGAAGGTATATGTGATATACATGTAATTGATGTGTACCTTACCAGTACTCGTAGTAGCTCTTGGGTATTTGATACCGGTGCGGTTGCTCACATTTGTAACTCAAAGCAGGAGCTGCGGAATAAGCGGGGACTGGCGAAGGACGAGGTGACGATGCACGTCGGGAATGGTTCCAAGGTCGATGTGATCGTCGTCGGCACGCTGCCTCATTTACCTACGGGATTAGTTTTAAACCTCAATAATTGTTATTTAGTGCCAGCTTTGAGCATGAACATTGTATCAGGATCTCATTTAATTCGAGATGGCTACTCATTTTAATCTGAGAATAATGGTTGTTCTATTTATATGAGAGATATGTTTTATGGTCATGCTCCGATGGTGAATGGTTTATTCTTAATGAATCTCGAACGTAATGCTACACATATTCATAGTGTGAATACCAAAAGATGTAAGGTTGATAATGATAGTCCCACATACTTGTGGCACTACCGCCTTGGTCACATAGGTGTCAAACGCATGAAGAAGCTCCATGCAGATGGACTTTTAGAGTCTCTTGATTACGAATCATTTGACACGTGCGAACCATGCCTCATGGGTAAAATGACCAAGACTCCGTTCTCAGGAACAATGGAGCGAGCAACCAACTTATTGGAAATCATACATACTGATGTGTGCGGTCCAATGAGTGTTGAGGCTCGCGGTGGCTATCGTTATGTTCTCACCCTCACTGATGACTTGAGTAGATATGGGTATGTCTACTTACTGAAACACAAGTCTAAGACATTTGAAAAGTTCAAGGAATTTCAGAGTGAGGTTGAGAATCAACGTGACAGAAAAATCAAGTTCTTGCGATCAGATCGTGGGGGAGAATACTTGAGTCACGAATTTGGCACACACTTAAGAAAATGTGGAATAGTTTCACAACTCACGCCGCCTGGAACACCTCAGCGTAATGGTGTGTCCGAACGTCGTAATCGCACTCTATTGGATATGGTGCGATCTATGATGTCTCTTACCGATTTACTGCTGTCATTTTGGGGCTATGCTTTAGAGACTGCCGCATTCACTTTAAATAGGGCTCCGTCGAAATCCGTTGAGACGACACCGTATGAATTATGGTTTGGGAAGAAACCTAAGCTGTCGTTTCTAAAAGTTTGGG